>NC_141884.1:18235702-18459710 GCF_030686135.1 Camelina sativa | reverse complement strand
ATTGCAGAGGTTCTTGCTTGCTTTTTAATTTGCAGAGGTTCTTCTTATCTTCTCGCTTAAGTATTTTTAGAAGATAAGAAGAACCCTTTTTAAGTATTATATTCGATCTTGAGATTTCAGAAGAGGTTCTTGCTTGCTTTTTAGATTATAACTTGGTTTAGTGTTGTTGTTCTCTGTTGTTAGGTGTTATAATGAGTTTAAAATTGTTGTTGTTCTCTGTTGTTCTCTGTTGTTAGGTGTTATAACTTGAGGATTTTAAAATTGATTCGCACAAGGACGCCAAAGAAAAGCATCTTTACAAACTGATCTTTTACATGAGTTTATCGTATGAAGCATCTTTCAAGTGTGAGTATATAAACACTAAAACACATCATCCTGTCTCTACATTTTGTGTCATATCAGTAAGTAAACTACAAAAATTCTAAGAGTACGTGAGTAATAATCTAAAAAGAGTAATGTCATCTCTGTTTCTGACATTTTGGAGTATTCTTACAGGTTTTTTTGCTCTCTCCTTCCTTCCTTCCTTCCTCTGACTACAAGATCCTGGTTCTTTAAATGATATAAAAATTTTCTGGATCATATATAGTTTCCTGATAAGGTTCTTGATTAATGAGGGACTAGACTTCTTTTGTTATAGTTACTTTGGTCATTAGGAGGGGAATGCTGGGATACTAGACCAATCTGCTATGCATTAAGTGAATTGTCAGTCCAATGTTCAACTAGTTTGTTGCATATTTTATTAAATTGATGGTTTAAACTCCTGCAATTAATGAGTCTAAAGATTTGAGACATTGAAATGCTTTTTTTGATACAGGCGAAAAACATGAACCGCTGAGCTGGGATTTGAGAGTATATATTGCTTTAGACGTAGCACGCGGTCTAGAGTATCTTCACGATGGGGTAAGCTACTTGCTAAAACCATCCACCATTTGAATGCATCTCTTAGAAATTACAACTTCAAAACTCATTTACTATTATTTTGGCAGAGGAGAGATCCCCGAGACTATGGAAATGGAATGCGGTGATCTCTACTTCATACGCTACAAGATTGTTAAAGGAGCAATCATATCTGGCCAAATTGACTTGATCTGAGCTCAGTCATGGATTTTTCACTCAAATCTCTTTCCATAGCCATAAGTGAAAGATAGTGCTACCATTGTTCATTATGTCATGAACCTGATTTACTTGAGTTGTATAGTGGATTACATCACAATTCGTCTCTAAAAGTAACAATGTTTTGATAGGTCGAAATGTTAAAAGAGATCTTTTTGAGGTTTCACTCTATTGCAGTGTAAGATGAACCAATTTCTTCAAGTTCTTTGTACCTTGAAATAACTTGTATGCTAACATTGCTGTATATTTGGGCAAAATTTGGAGCAAATCAGTATTATGTTTTTATTATATTTTTATTATAAATCATTCTCTCTATTTATGAATTGGTAATTTGTATTATGTTTTTATTATTGTTTTGTATGTTTGAAAATTAAAAAATGGAATATTTTCTAATTTTATAAAATCTTAAATGTTTACACATTTATACCACTTCTATTCTATTTAAAATTTTTAAATTTTTAAAATCAATATTTTCAAAAATAAGAGACCCAAAATAAAAACCTACCAATAAATGAGAAAATTTTATCTAAGAGATCGTGGGTTCTTATATTTCAAACAGTACACAATTAATTCATAAAAAATTTAAGAACCCCCCTTACTCCAACCCACCCATAAACATGCTCTAAGGTCTAGAGATTTCTAAGAAATTGACACATGACAGTTCAAAACCTCAATATATGTGGCATGCTATTCTTTATAATATCTTTTCTCATACTTCTCTATTCTTTTTCCAAGTTTAAATCCATCGATTCTTTTATAAATTTGATGAATTGAAAATTTTAAAGTTTTTTTTGGATTTACTTTACTTTTGAAGTTTAATATGTAACTAAAAACCAAACCGAGTTTTATTGAATCGAACTAAACCAAGTTGAACTAAATCAAACCGAACACAATCCTAATAAAATTGTGAGTAGCATAGTTGAGTTGGGTTATAATTTTTCTAAAACCAAAATACACTAAACACAAAAATAAACCGACATGCCCACTCCTGATTCTATAAAGTTTAAAGTGACTGATTTGGTTCGTCCTTGAGATTTACCAAAGGGAAAATAAAAGAAACGAGACTTTAGGGTTTAAGCAAAAAGAGACTTGAGTCTCCACCACACGGCGCAAGACAGGAGCTTTTGTTGTTCGGATATGGAACACATCCCATTCGATCTCGTTATCGAGATACTCTTGAAACTGCCGGCAAAGTCTATAGCGAGATTTAGCTGCGTATCGAAGCTATGGGGTTCCACATTCCGCACTCCAGATTTCACTGAATCCTTCTTCACCATATCTTCTTCGTCTCACCCGAAGCTTTTGATCACTTGTAAATTAGACCAGAAAACGTTCTTCTTCTCATCGCCACAGCCTCAAAACCTGTCGTGTCCTACTACTATAACCGCCAATTTTCATTCGAGCTTCCCAATGAATTGTCCCTCGGACAATTGTCGTCCTGTTCGGGGCTTCGTATACGGTAATACTCAATGGATTCTTGATGCAACGGATGGTCCTGTGCAATTGATATGTAACCCTAGCACAGGACAGTTCTTAACCTTACCTAAAGTGAAAAAGGGTTTTTGTGTAGAGAAAAGCTGTTTAGGGTATGATCCAATTGACAAACAACTCAAAGTATTGTGCATGGCTTACCGGCCCCTCTTCCCATCATATTCTAACATTAGGAACTGGGAAAAGTTTGTCATGGAGAATGATCAAATGTGATATACCACATTATGGTGCTGGTGTTGGTCCTAGTGATTACGGTCATGTATATGATGGGATATGCATCAATGGTGTGTTGTACTATTTAGCTGTTCTCTCTGAGTGCTTTTTAAGGTTCCGTGACATAGTTTGCTTTGATGTTAGATCTGAGAAGTTCTCTTATATCGAGAGAGATCAAGACATGGAAGGAAAGCTTGAATCAACTGATGGTGAACTTGTTGAATCAGTTCTGGTCAACTGCAAGGGTAAATTAGCTATGCTTCAGCGCAACTATTCTAGTAAAGATTTATATACCGGTATCAAAATGTGGGTTCTAGAAGACGCCGAGAAGCATCAATGGTCGAGGCATACCTACGTTTTGCCTTCTCCTTGGTTGTATTCATTTGCATGGACTAAGATACGCATTGCTGGAATGACTAGCAGGGGTGAAATTGTGTTCTCGCCCCTCTATAATTACGATGGTTTCTTCATTGTCTTGTACAATCCTAAAAGGAACACTATCGCTAGAGTTGAAATCCAAGGAATGGAAGCTTACAAGAAGGGTGAAGCTTACGTCTTTTTAGACCATGGAGAGGATCTGAATCTTATGGCAAGTATTAATTAAGGACCCTGGGCTCTAACACACTTGTATGGTGTTCATATATATATATATCTAACTAATTAGGCAAGTATATCTAGCACACTTGCTTAATTTACAGCATATATATCTAACTTATGGCAAGTATTAAGGACCCTAGGCTCTAGCTAGCACATTTGTATGGTGTTCATATATATATTCTTATTGGTTCAATACAAATTTTTTAAGCATGCTGTAAATTAATCAAATGAGAAAGACAGCTAGCTAACTAATTAAACAATCTCACAATTTCCACTTTTTCACTACAAAATATACGGCTTCTTACGTCACTTTTTTCAATATCTCACGTCGGTAATAAACCGACTTAAATATATACACGTCGGTTACGAAAGCGACGTAACTTTCATTGACGTAAAATTTTTTTACGTCGGATTTAAAATCGTCGTTATGTTTAGCGACGAAAATTTAGCGTCAGTTGTTGAAATAGTAACGTCAGTTAACATCCGACACTATCCAATCATTGATTATACACTGTTATTTATTATATTTGTATCAAATAAACATAAAATTCAATTTAAATTAAACTTTGAAACAGCAACTGATTCATATAAAATTTAAATGTAGTTTGTACATTAAAACATCAATATCATGGCTGTAAAAAAAAAAAAAAATCATGGAAATACAAAATACATAACATAATTAAAACTGGAGCCTTGCTATTTGTCTGAATTCTGAAGCTTAAAAACAGCAACACGGTGTGCAGCTCTTCCAAATTCAAACCAGAGCTCTTGTAAGATCTGAAATCAATCATAAAAACAGTCTTATAAATCATGAGCAGCTTAAGAATCAAACCAAATCCAAAATGCAATTCTGATTTCATGAGCACTTTAAGAAGTAATGATAACTTGCTCTATCATACTATTTATTGCTTTAAATGAAAACATATAGATAAAAGGACAATACTAATATATATCTCATGAAATAAACATATGCCTAAAGATTACAGAACACTTGTTGTACCTTTTTACGGAGAAGGTTGGCTTCATAGAAGTTTCACGCAGATGCAGAGACCAACGAAAATCACCATGCTACAATGTTGAACAATTCAACAACGACCATAGAAAATATAAGATCATCCCATCTCCAACACCTATATCAACCAATTTCTAGCTCAGTTCTTCATGCTAATACCATACTATATGTACCTTGGAAAACGCCACGCTTAGCCTCCCAAAGTGCATGACATATGTGTCCTGTGAGTTCATCAAACAAAAAGAACACAATATTCCCTGCCAAGCAGACTGAGGCTTCGTAAGTATGTGAATGATCTCACAAGAGTTCTCAATCAAATGCAGTTCATCAAAAAAAAAATCATAAGAGAACATTAAATACAGAAAGCTTTGAAAAACAAATAAGTTCCTGAACCAGATCACATCAGCATCCTGGAGACCATAAAGGGAAGACAATGAATCACTCAATATACAAACCAATAAGTTGTGGCTTTAAGTTACCAAGAGTGTAAGAAACATACCGTGAAAACAAAGCTTTAACCTTTTCAAGAACAATCCGAAGAAAAATGATTCTTCTGCATATCATTTTCAAATAAGAACGAGTCATGAAATTAGCCTCGCCACCAGAGAAATCAACACCTTTTGTTTCAAGTCTGAAACAATGCTTATGCATTTCAACGTGAATACTCTTTAGCATCCAAAGAAATTATCACCAGCGTTAGTTGCAGCTCTACACAACACATCAAAAGCTTTCTTGATCATTTACCAATTCTAAAACTCTCAAAGACGAGATCGATTACAGATCCTGAAGCTGCCCAAGCTTCATTCAAAGTTATCAAAATCATTGTACCATCTTTAGTTGCAGCACTAGTAGTGCACTACGCATCACATCTTCTAGCTTAGGTTCCTCAATTTACTCCTAAGTAATTAAACCAAAAAATCAGAATACATAACACAATAACGTCACGAAGAACACTTCGTAAGATCCAGAAATCAAACTCAAATGCGACTACTAGCACCATAAACAAGAACACGATTTCAGAATGTGGAGCTATTCCCAAGCACGAAACACACAAAGAGCACGATTCCAGAATCTTTTACGGAATCGTCGCCGAATTGATTCTAATTTCATCGACGAACCAAATCAAATCCCTAAATCTAACACCAAATTATATAACACTCACCGGAGACGAAGAAGAATCGCTGAAAGAGGGAAAAATGCGAGAGAGCATAGACAAGAGCCATAAACGATGTTGAGAAGACCAGTGGAGGATGAAGGGAACAAGATGACGAAAGAACGGCTTGGGCCTCCGAGTACATTGCTGGAGACGGGGGATTATAATGAATATACTACGGCGGAGGAGAGTTAGAAATTTATAACATTCCTCTTTTTACATTCATTAAAAATAATAAATTTAAAGTCGGTTTATCAAATGACGCCAAATCCCGTCTTATTAAAAAAGTTAAAGTCGGTTTAACGAGTGACGTTAATAAACCGACGTCTTCCATCCTATTTCTTGTAGTGAATTTGATTCAATATATCTAATCTACTACTTGTATATAACTAAGTTATGCCGATCACGATACATGTGATATGACCGAGTAACAATAAAACCTTAAGATATCTTTTGCCTGTGTTTATGTATTGAAGCTGGTCACATGATTTTACCAATCGCACCGAGAGGTCACAATTATATGTCTACGTACAACTTTGTGTCCTTCATACAAAAGAAAGAAGACAAAAATAACCGAATAAAAGCTGGAACAAATCCATCCACTCTCATTATTAATCTAGAGAGATACTTGGGCTAGATTGATACTTGCTGGGCCTATAAGACGTCCATTAAGTGAAAAATGAAAAGAATTTCTTCTCCTTTCTTCTATGAAGAAATCAAGAAAACAGAAAAGACACGACTGACACGAGAGAAAAACACGAAGAGGATCGTTCTTCTTCTTTCATTCTTCTCCCCCAAATCCCTTCTTCTTCTGCTGCTGCTACGGTAATCTTCATTCAACCTTGACGAGAGATTAGATTTGGTACCCTAGGGTTTTGATTTCGCTTAGATTTCGATTTATCCTCCTCCTCCTCCTTCTTTAACCTAGTTCCAGATTATAGTTTTTGTAAATAACTCTCGATTACTGGCCAAGATTTGGTTTTCTTTTTCTCTCAGATTCTGGGTTTTGAGTCTAATTGCTTCGCTATATTTAGCATACATATGGGTGGTTTTTGTTCATTGTGATTTCTTCGATTTACTAAATATTTTTGACTTTGGTTCTTATTTACTTTTGTTGCTTTTGGCGTTCGACTAGAAAGAAAGAGTTGGTGATTATGACTTCAATTGATGAAGCGTTTCTTCCCATGATGCAGCAGGTAACTTGAAAATTTTCTTCTCCTTAGTGATTGACTTCTTTCATAACTCACTTACTTTTATGTAGTACTAGTGTTGTCTTTGAAGTCAATCTGATTTAGTGAATGACTGACTTCTTCAGGTCCTTCTCTGCTACAAAGTGTTGTATTTGGTTGCCAAACCATCAACACTTACTAACGATATATTCAACATTAACAACAAACAAAAGTTCATCATCATATCATATATTACCACATTGATTTTCCACTTTAGTTCAAGAGAGATAGAGACGAAATGTCTTAAGAGTGATCAGTTTTCATATTATTGATTTGTATACACTTAACTCCGTTCTTATACTAAGGTTCTTCAACTTACATTGAGACTAATTTTGGCAGGAGATCATGCTTGAGTTTCGTGCTGGGAAAATGTCTTTGCAGGGAACTAGAGTTGTTCCTGATTCACGAAAAGGACTTGTCCGCATTGTTAGAGTAATGTCTGACACTTTTTTTTATTTTATTTTCCACAATGTAGTTATCACATATGAATTGTTGTTCCATTGAACGTTTGGGCTGTATCAGCTTTTCTGATGGTGCTATTATTGAAATGAAAGCATATATGAATCTAGTTTTTGTTGTTACATTACTCGTTCTCTGTAAAAATTTAACCCGGGTTTTGTTTTCTCTTTTAGGGTGATGAGGGACTGGTTCATTTCATGTGGCTTGATCGAAACCTTAATACAGTAGAAGACGTATCCTCTGCACTTTTCTTTTGAGATATAGAATCGGATTAAAGGTTCTCCAAGTATTATTAAGTCTTTGCCGAGTCAGTTAATTTGTATCTTGGGGACAATCAAATTTCTTAGCTCAATCCATCTGGAAGGTTGTTTCTTTTCGCTTTGACATGCATGAATATAAAAAAATCCAGGGATTTATTTATTAATTGTTGCTACCAGATGTCCCAATTACGAAGTTTTTCCCTTGACAATACCATTTATAGGATCAAATTGTTTTCCCAGATGAAGCTCTATTTGAAAAGGTATGCCTGTTGAGTTGAGGCTGCTAGCTTGTGCATTATTAATATCAGACTGTGACCACAGCGTACTTGTTTCTGTTTAGGTTAATCAATCATCAGACAGGGTGTATATTCTGAAGTTCAACAGTGATGACCGCAAGTTATTCTTTTGGATGCAGGTCACTTGTTTGTCTTTTTTAAAGATGTGTGTGTATCTTTGTTCACCTAATCACTTTCATCTTTGATCTTATTTGTTTCTCAGAACTCTTTTTCTAACTTATTTTGCAGGAGCCAAGAGCTGAAGGTGATGCAGAGCTGTGCTCTTCGGTCAATCAATACCTCAATCAACCAATAGGCATGTAACATTCTTACCCTTGTTACAAACCGTCTATGATATGCTTGTATCCTTGTACCAGTGTCTTTCTTGCCATTTAACCTTTCAACTTGCATGATTAGCGAACTAACTTTCTTATCCTTAAATACATATTCGTTCATACTATCATGCATATTATTCTGGCATTTTATGTGTCAACACGGATTCTATAAAAATGTCATGGCACTATACTAAGGAGCTTCCTTTCCAACGAGCATCAACCACAATTCACTTTCATCAATTCATGTGAAGTTTTTAGTAAATACGAAATATCAGCTTTGCAATAATAAGTTCAATCCTTGCTTGTCATTGTTGGATTGTGTAATAAGAAAAGTTTGAAGTGAGGAGCTTAAATGTGTATTATTTTTTAGCACTACAAAACTTTTCCTATCCCAGATGGACGCCAAAAATTGTAGCTATCTTTACTTATACTGTAATTAAGATTCTGCATTAATTCACATATGAGCGTGTAAATGTTATTTTCTCATCACTTTTTTTTTTGTATTACACATGCCCTTGATAGGGACAATGCTTAGTCATTTTGCATAGGAGGAATCAATCTAATAAATTTTCTTTTGAACCAGAGTTTCAAGATGAAGACGAACTTGCAGCTGCTGTCACGGATGAACTTCTGGAAGACATGGCAGAAGATAATACCTCATCTAGGTACCAATTATATCAAGATAGTAATGTGTCTTTTAGCTTTTCAAAGTATATAACTGGCTTACCATTTTATCTTCAGAAGTGGGTTTGATTGCTGTGTTGTCAGTGTCATGAAAACAGATATTGCTATGTGCTATTTTTCTTTATGTTCCTTCTGTGAAATGCTTTGGTGACTTACATCCTACTGTGCACATTAAAGTTTCTCTAGACATGGCTACCCAGTGGTAAATAGGTGCATGCTAAAATCTATCAGCTTCTCTATGTTGATGAGATTCTGGAACATAGTCATATAAAGAATGACCTACAAGTTCTTTTTCATAATCGTGTGAAGATTTTCAACAGATATGCTTGAATTTGAGTTTGAATACCATGTGAAAAGACGCAATTAATTGCTGCAAATGGTATTGTCTTATATGAATGCTATGGCTTATATGAATTTATTCATCTTGAATAGAGCTGGAAACTTGGTTGTACCAAATTTGTCTACAGAGGTGAGTGACGTGACATCTTCGGCTGGACCAGTTAAGCTGGCAGACCTGCAAAGAATTCTGAACAACCTCTCTGCTGGCCCTGTAGGTACAGTTCTCTATCCTTAGGTTCTCCTGTCAGTAGGCTTTTCTGGTTTCCCTCTTATACTCATTCAGGTATGGTCGGTATTGTGTAGGTATTGCTGGAGATGAAGAAGGTAAATACTTTCAATATAGATATATTTTTTAAGTATTATGATGTCGAGCGAGTACAACATCTATTTGTGCTGAAGTCTGTATGGATTGGAAATGGGAGTGCCCAGCTTTTCTATATGTGATTAGTAATCTGTCCGCAGCTGTTATTCTTCTTTCTTTCTTTCTTTCTGCCATTGTCCATTCTTGACCTCATTGTCCACTCATATTAAATCATTCATAGGTTTAGCATTAGGCGACATCTTGAAGCCGGAGTTGATTATGCCATTGCTTGAGATGTTGCCGGTACAAGAACGACTGTCTTCACATTTACCTGAGGTTTATCTTGAGCTTCACTGTTTTCTGTATTCTATGAAGATGAATCCTACATGCAATATTCTTCTTGTTAGTTCCGTCTTTTGAAAATGTTAGAGGAAAGACCAAGTCAAGTTGTGTATTTAGGGTAAATAGCACAGAAGGTCATTGAGTTATGAAATGGTTTAGGGGTAGGATTACAAAGGGTTGTTGCAGGGGGTTATACCTAAAATTTATTTACGTCTATGAATTGTATATTGTTTGACACTGGGAACTCAACCAGTAAATTCCTATATTCAATCCATAGGTTGGACTTGATCAACAAGAAAAGTCACTTATTCTTGACCAATAACCAAACCGAGACCCTAGACAGATTCAGAATGAATCTAACTTACTTTTAACTTTTAACTTGTTAGCTCTCTAGCTAACAGGCTCAACTACTGTTTGTGGAGCTGACAACACAGCTACACTAAAGCCGCGTAGGCTACTTACATGGTTATGTACTATAGACTAACACAAAAGCCAATGACAGGGACACTGTAGGGCAGAAGATATTCTGGAGTTGTTGCAGAGCCCTCCTTTTCGTCAACAAATAGATGCATTTACCTATGTAAGCCCATCTGTGACAATGTTGTTTCCATTCATGGCTTTATATTCTAATTCAACCCTTAATATCTATTTTAGGTACTTCGCACAGGACAAATAGATTTGACTCAGTTTGGTATAGACCCAAGTAAATGTGAGTCAGATTCTTATAATAGACTTTCCGAAGGCATCATCATCAGTATTGTTGTTTCACTTTTCTAAAGCAGTTTTTTTTTCAACTCTCTTGCAGTCAAGTTCACAGTTGTCTCATTCCTTGAAGCACTTGAGGATTCGGTTTCAACGCAATCAAAGGATGCAATGGATGAGACTTAAAACTCTTTTTCATATTTCTCATGAGTTTGGTTCAAACTTTGACATTTCAAATGAGGAAAAAAGATCTTCGTTGGTTGATGATAGATTAAAAGATTTATGTAGTGGTTCTTGAAATTGTAAGTGTTGGGATTTTAACTTTTTGCCACAAAGGTTTCTGTCGTTCGTTTTATGATTTACGTATTTTAACTAGGCGCTGGTTCAATAAAAGTGTGTGTTCGAAATTTTATTCTATTAATATAGGTAGGCATGAGGTTCTATTATCACAACCCACATTTCCATGCCAAATTTTAAAACCAAGATGTTAAAATTAATGCAGGTGGTTTAGGAAGTAATGAACTGATACAGGTAGCTTACGAGACAATAGCAACTCTGCAAACTAAACAAACAACCTAACCCAATTTTAAAAAGGAAAGAAAACCAACGATAATTATGCTTTCAAATGTCATATTGCTGCCACTATAAAATTGGAATTGAACACAAATAATAGTAAAAAGAAAAATGAAAAGTCAAACGTACAGAAAACCAAATGCATAAAAATGTGCCAAATAGATTTGGGCCTGAAAGCCCCAGAAGCCACATCTGTGTAATGCTAAGGCCCATAAATCTCATTTTTCTTCTTCCTCCGCAGATAGAGAGAGAGAGACACACACACAAGGCTATGCCGACGACCTTAAATTCCGTCATCGCCACGAACCTAGCTCCGAAAGTTTCATCGAATTGGCTTAACCGGGATGTTTATAGCCGTCGGATTAGCTTTAGCTCCGTGAACTGCTCTTTGGAAACGACGGAAGATGAACGGTGGGTGAAGCTGAAGAGCGGGAACGATTCACTGGAGATATGCAGAGTTGTCAACGGAATGTGGCAGACGAGTGGAGGATGGGGTAAGATCGATCGAAACGACGCCGTTGATGCGATGCTTCGATACGCCGATGCTGGTCTCTCCACCTTCGACATGGCCGACATTTGTAAGTAGCTTTGACTTAAGAGTACAGTTTACTAAAATTAGCTTAGAAATTAACAAAACTGGAAATAATAAGATTACTGAATTTTGATGATTAGCTAATGTGTGGTGCTGTGTTTTACTCACAGAAGGTTTAGTGTGGGAGATTAGTGAAATGGAGTTTGTGCTTAATTGGTTTCTCTTATGTTTTAGATGGTCCTTCTGAAGATCTTTACGGCGTTTTTATCAATAGAGTTCGTCGAGAACGTCCACCAGAGTACTTGGAAAAGATTAAAGGGTAAGTTACAAAGTTCAAAACTCAATTCCAAGCAAGTTGATCAGACTTTGTAAAAGAGAACTGGCTAAGTGATTTTGATTAGGGTATTTTTTCATATGGATGCAGTTTGACAAAATGGGTACCTCCTCCAGTGAAAATGACTAGTAGTTATGTTCGTGAGAACATCGATAAATCGCGGAAGAAAATGGCTGTGGCTTCTCTTGACATGCTTCAGTTTCACTGGTGTGTGTTTCTTACTTTAACTTCACATGCTAGTACTTGATGTGTTCTGTAGTGACTTTTTACAATCCGTGCATCATTATTTGCTAATCTGTAATTGTGGGATAGGTGGGATTATGCGAATGATGGTTATCTTGATGCACTGAAGCACCTCACTGACTTAAAAGAGCAAGGTAAAGCTCCTTTCTTGTGATTTTTCGTTTTATTAATCTACCGGCTTGTTTAAACTGCAGCATCGTCGATTTGCTTGCAGGTAAAATCAAGACAATTGCTTTGACCAATTTTGATACTGAGAGACTTCAGATAATCTTAGAGAATGGAATCCCTGTCGTTAGCAATCAGGTGAAGGCCAGCCCGATGTGTCTTTTATTCAGACTCTTTTGTTTTGTATATCTCTGACTCTCTGTGCGAATTCTTTCAAGGTGCAACACTCCATTGTAGACATGCGTCCTCAACAGAGAATGGCTCAGCTTTGCGAGCTTACAGGCGTCAAACTTATAACGTAACAATACTCTATGGAATTCTTGGTCGACTTCTTTCTCTTTACACCTGAGTTAACCATACATTGTTGGGCCTTGGGTACAGATATGGGACAGTAATGGGTGGTCTTCTGTCAGAGAAGTTTCTTGGTACCAATCTAACAATCCCTTTTGCTGGCCCTCGCTTGGATACTCCTTCTCTCCAAAAGTACAAAAAGGTAAGGGTTCTAATCATCCACAGATTAACCCTGTCAATGGCAGTTCTGAAATGTATTATTAAGTGTTCATCATGGTATTACTGGTTTAAGATTTTTGAGGGTGAAATTACAGATGGTTGATGCATGGGGAGGGTGGAATCTATTCCAAAACTTACTTCGAACGATGAAGAACATAGCCTCAAAACATGGAGTTTCGATTCCGACAGTGGCTGTGAGATATGTACTAGATCAGGTATTAGTTCTGACTCATAGTACCAATCTGGTTCGTTAATTTTTCTGAAAAATGGGAATCTCATCTCAGCAAGGAGTCGCTGGATCAATGATTGGGGTGAGACTCGGGTTAGCGGAGCACATACAAGACGCAAATGCTATATTCTCATTGGTATTGGATGAAGAAGATGTTGATAGCATACAAGAGGTTACCAAGAAAGGTAACGATCTTCTCCAAGTGATTGGCGACTGTGGAGACGAATACAGACGTACATGATGTGCATGGTAGTATGTAATTTGCACTGTATACAGTAAACTCATGTAATTACAATTTTATGTGTAGAGAGAATCATTAAGACTTCTCTGGCTTTATTTTTCTTCTCAGCGTAATTACAATTCTTGCATAAACCACAAAGTTACATATAAGATATCTATGTCTCTTAGTCTACAACTTTTCTGGCCTTCAGTAATCTTTAATATGCATTAGTGAAAACTACGAATCCACTTTAGAATCTCTATAGCTGTAGAACTTAAAGGGTGATTTGTGATGTGCAACTTGTGATGTAGTTTTACGCATGTAAACATAGCTTTATTGAAATACCAGCTAGTTTACTAATTATTCAAAGCACATGACCAAGATAAGAGATCTGCATTGGGGGTTTATTCTCAGCAATATTAAAAATAAAAATAATAAAAACGTAAACTTGAAAAGTTGTGGATCGAAAGCTATCCGTCTTGGCTCGAGCGGTCACCTCCGAGAACATTTTCTTTCCGAGGGCACAAAGGGTTTCACCACCAGACTAATTTACTTACACAGCTAGATTTGAGTCAAACTTGGAACATAATCAAACAAATTTGGCAAAGATGATACGAATCCAGAATGCACCTGTTTTACGTTATTGTCCTCTCCAACAATGTATACCCCCTGTTCGCTGGGGACTCCATTTCGCCGCAATGTCAAATGACACAAAACAATAGATTTCTTCTCCTCATCCACCAAGAAACTTGTGAGGCCGAAACTACATTCAGGTTTCATATCCACTGTTAAGAACTTGCTCCACGACACAACTTTGGCCTCATCAATCTTATTTGTTACCCATATCTCTCTTCTTAATGTATCTCCTCCACGCTGTAATAACACAGAAAGTTTCTCTTCTCTAACAACGGATAGAGATAAGGCTTCATCATAAAGACACTTACATGGAAAAAGCAAACGGTCGAATATTTCTGTTGTATAATCAAAACATACTAAAAACATGCCGAGCTGTTCCTCCTTTTCATCTGAAGCAAACCAGTAAGTCTTTCCCTTCAAAGACATGCCAGGAACACATTTGTCCAATTCACAATCCAAAGTAACATCAAGAGTCCTCCATGAATTAGTGTTGAACTCATAGATTTCGAACTCGTTCTTTTTTTTTGGTAAAATTTCGAACTCGTTATTGTCGCCATATACACAACAAGACAAGATCTTGTAGCTAGTATCGCCATATTTCTGGTCTTGGTAGGATCCAAGAGCATAAGAACCTATCTTTGTTGGTTGGATCCACCTGGTTTGACCAGTACACGGGTTCCAAACCACGATTCTATTCTTTTCTCTGTTGTTGCATAACAATAAACTGTCGCAGTGAGAGACTTTAAAAATCTCGAACTCATCTAAACCTATCATTCTCCGTTGTTCACCTTTGATCTCTACAGATGGAACTCCACAAAAATTGACGCTTATCAAACAAACCCTATCCTGCTTCGACATGAGAACCAGAAACTGTTTTGCGGCTTTGTCCAAATGCTTTCTTGTGAATCTCTTCTTGTTGAATAATCTGTTCCATCTTTTGCATGTATATCGTAATTCGCTCAGGTATGAGGCTGGAACTCGACAGAGTATCTCTTCTACCAAATCTTTGGGAAGATCCGACATAATTAGCTGCAAATGTGATCTCTCACGGAAGAAAGTGCCGGCGGCTTTGATTGCTCTTTAGGGTTTTTTTTTGCTTCTTGATCACTCTTAAGTCTTAACACCCCCACACGACCCTTTCCTTTTTATTTTCATGTAAGAATATATTTTTTTTTTTAAATGGAAATGTATATATATCCCTTTGAGAAAATTAGGTAAAGAGGATTTTAGGAGGATATTCGTTTTTTTTTTTTTTACAAGAGTAGTGAATGTGGGCTATATGAATATTAGCAACGATAATATTCAACCACCATTTCTTACCAAAATGACCCGACGCCCTGTACCATTCTACCATATAGCAAGTTAACGTCATTTTTTTTTTTTTAGAATTCAGGATAAATCCCCAGGTCTAAAGAGGGGTCCGAAAATAATCAATGGGGAGTGTGCAGCCCACGGATAGATCCTCTCGCCGGGTATTCAAATGGACCGTAAGCAAGGCCCATATCCATGTGCCCACACAGGGCCGGCTCACCCCTGAAACAGCCAAAGCATGTGCTTTAGGCCACCGAATATATCCTATATGTTTGGATTATTTCACAAAAGATTTCTTAGCTAAATTGGTTATGTAGTATGAGAAGAATGACTTTGACTTAGGTTCGAGTCTGGAACCACTAGCACACCACCATGTGGTTAAGTTAACGTCATTATTTATGTAACAACTTTTTTACATTAGTGGCATAGTCCGCCTTAATAAGCCAGTGAGCTCAACAAATTTAAGGAAACATTAGCGGCATAGTCATCGGATCCCATTAGAACTCTGCAGTTAAGTGTGCTTGGGCGAGAGTAGTACTAGGATGGGTGAACTTCCGGGAAGTCTTCGTGTTGCATTCCTCTCTCTTTTAATTAGTTCAAAAAAAAAAGCATTCTGAAGCTGTAATACTTCATTCCTCTATAACTTCAAATGAAATATTTGTAAAACATTAACCTATGAGATATTTTTAAAAACAATAACAATAATTATATATATATATATAATTAATTATCTTGTAAAAAATATTAAAATACTTAAACAATTTATATATCTCATTAAATTAATATTTACCATTAATTTACTTATACCATTATTTTGTAATAATAATATTATTATATACTCTCTGTGTCCCAAATATATAAAATGCTTTAGGTTTTTTTCTTTGTTTTATTTTATTAATTTTTCTAAAATTTCTCTACATAATTTATATTAATAAAATAACAATACGATGCACTGTATACAAGAGAAAAAAAAAGTTTTGGTACTTCTCTTCTCGCTTCTCGGCATAGAAAAAATAATACCTGTAAATCGAAATCTAGAGCCCATACAAAATTGGGCTTAAAATAAAATAGGCCAAAATGAATTTAATCCCGGTTATATGATGATTTTTTTAAACCGGAGACTCTAATAAAAAAAAGAAACCCTAAGTGTATATAAATGATATAGTTTCCATTTTTTCGGAACTTCTTCATCATAGCCGTCTGCAAACAAACCCTAAACTCACACTCCGCCTCCTGCGAGATCCATCAACATTTCCTCAGTAAGTAAACGCGTTCGCCTCTTATCCATTTCTCCTCCTACGTAGTCAGTAGTCTTGTTGATTATTAATCTGGTTTGATGTTTTTTTGTACTCATCAGAAAATGAAGGTTGTCGCCGCGTTTTTGCTCGCCGTTTTGAGTGGGAAAGCTTCCCCAACCAGTACCGATATCAAGGATATTCTCGGATCAGGTTCGTTTCTTTGGTAGTAACTTCTAATTTTGAGCATTCGATTTTTTTTTTTTTTTTAAAAATGGAGGAGAAAAATCGAGTTTATTATACATGGCTACTCTAGTTAGTGAGAGTTGTTGGTTTAATTACCATTTGCATATGTTTGCTACAAATGTGGAAGTAGTGTAAGTGAAAAGGTAATTGAATAAGAGGCATTTGTTGTATTGGTTTTGGACTGTGTTGTGAGGTTTAGTTAGTTCATGTATGTTTTCAAAGGATCATAGAAGGATTTAGTTAGGGATGAATGTAATTGGGGTTGAAGAATTGATTGAATGTGGTTTTGTTGTGTTGTTTGATTTTTTGCAGTTGGTGCTGAGACAGAGGACTCTCAGATTGAGCTTTTGTTGAAGGAAGTGAAAGGAAAAGACTTGACTGAGCTTATTGCTGCTGGAAGGGAGAAGCTTGCTTCAGTGCCGTCTGGTGGTGGTGGTGTTGCTATGGCTTCTGCTCCATCCGCTGGAGGAGGAGGCGGTGGTGCCCCTGCTGCTGAGTCCAAGAAAGAAGAGAAGAAGGAAGAGAAGGAAGAATCCGATGATGTAAGTTTTCTTTATATTTCTTTCGTCTGAGCGAACTAACCTTGTGGTTGCTTGAAATGAGATGGTGCTTACTTTTGTATTTTCTTGTGTGTTAATTTTTGCAGGACATGGGTTTCAGTCTGTTCGAGTAACCTGGTATGGTAGCAAATGGAATCCGGTTTTGTTGTACCCTTTTGAAATCTACATGTTTGTTGTTTAGTTTGTATTCCATTATCTATTTAGACCGTTGCTGAGATTCACAGATTTTTGACTCAGAACATCAGTCTCACTTCACTTGTGATTCGCATTTTATATTTCAAGTTATTGCCTCGGTTACATGGTTTCAGCAGTCTTTACATATTAACCTACCTACCTCAGTATATGTATTTATATTTGAACACCGAGAATGCTCTTAGTATTCCAAATCCAGTTAACTCCTTTCTTTTGAACAATAGCATCAAATGTAAAACTGGACGTATCAAAGATTACGATTTTGTGTATGGATTTGTGTGGTTTAGATTCTGTTAGTATTGGAAATGTGAATCCGTTCAACAGTTCTTTTTATTATTTGTTCAAATCAGATTATGTTTCGATTAACAATTTTAATTATGATCAAATCTGAAAAGTCTATAGAGCTAAAAGATAACAAAACTAAATGTAACAATCCGAAGACAACTGTTTTAAGCTTTGACCAAAACCAAAAGAAAAGAAAGCAACAACATGTCCGAAGTTTCTCACAAGAGGGGAATGAGTAATGCCGCTCCCTGTTTTATTATTGAGTCACTAGTCCATCAATCTTTTTACTCTTGGACCTCTGGCTGCTTCTTTCCACCTGATTTCATGTACCAACCAATTGCACCGAAAATAGTCACCACACCTGCCACCACTGCATAGTTTCTGTGCTTGTCTTCTGACACCTTTGGGCCTGACTCAGCCGATGCTGTTGATGTTGCACCACTAGCCGCCTTTGCTTCACTTGCTGACCCTGCTGCTTGTTCTCCCGGACCCTAGTAGTTCATATAAGAAGTTTCAGCTCGGGTATTGACCACACAAGACTCTACATTTTCTCTCTTTTCTTGAAGAAGAAAGGTTCATTTAAACAGACTATCACTAGTTTTGAACAACTAAAGTTAAAGAAATCATTACCTGTCTGGCTATCTTCTCAAGCTTCTCCTGCTCCATTTTCTGCATACATAATAAACAAGCTAAATAATAGGACAGAAGATAACTGCTCAAAAAATTAAATCGTTTTGAAAGTTGAAAGTATAATCTATCATATTTCTAGTTCAAGCTGGATGCAACAAGGTTTAGATAACAGATAGACTTGACTTCTACAGTTAGATACGAGATAAGTTTCCTGTTAAGTAAAACAACATATTTTCTGATATTTGGTAACAACGACAGATAAAATCAAACAAGAGCTTGCTAAAAACTTTCCATCATAAATGGAAAGTAAATATATTTTTAGCTTTGAGGACTCTTAGTCTACAATTATTATTCACATTGATATGGAAAGCTTCTGATGTTTACCTTAATGAAAACGTTCTCAGCAGCTTTCTCCTCTTCGCTAAGAACTTTGCCACTAGAGAACCTACGAGACACAATTCTCAAAGCATTTCTGGCTGCCATGGTAATGAAGAAGTATCCTGTACATAAAAATCATTTTTATTTAATCCTGACAGTGACTAAATGGAGATGAAAGGGGCAAACTCAGTTCCTTTGAAACCCTGAAATCAATCCAAAAACTCCAAACAAAATTACAGATAATATATAGAGGACGAAACACTTGTGGCGTAAACTCAGCCCCTCACAATACTTTTGGTCGTCATCATCATACAAAACCATGGAGAAGCAAGCAACTCAACTATATGCAATCACTTAACAGTAACATCTACTACTGTATCAAGTATTAGCTACTGAATCACAAATATTTTTTCGTCATCATCATTCATACCATAGAGAAGCAAGCAACAACATCTTTGAATCACTCAAACAAAGACTGTATCAAGTATCAGCTACTACAATAGTGAAACAAGGTTACTTTCAAATCCAAAACACAAGACACTGGTGGATCCTTGTGGAAGGCTGTGTTTGTTACCATAAACAAGTGTAACAACCACAGTTTCTCAGATACCAAAACCGATCCAACCTAAGGTTAAAAAAAAAAAAACGTATAGATGAAACACAAACGAGCTCAAAATCAATCCATTAGGTTATGTTAAAAGCGAAAGAAACAAGAAGCGTAAACTAAATTAGATCATCCAGTGAACGGCACCAAAGGACCCAACCAGGTCGCGAATAATAACACATCAAAGCACTGATAAAGCAAATGCAAAGCATTAAATCAAAACCTAATCCTGATCCGAAAACAGAGAAACGAAAACCCTAGCTCCGACCTCGAATCGGGTGTTAGATCGACAGAGAAGAAACGGTTTAGAAGAATTTGTAAACAAATCTAAAAACGACAAGGAAAGAATGGTAAAATCGGAGAAGATGATCGGAAGAAATGAGAGAACCTTGTTCGATGATAGATCGTTAAAAAGTTTCGTCTGACTGCTTTGATGAAAACCGCTTACAGAAGAAATGAATGACTCGGTGAAGAAGAGGAAGAAGAAGAAGGTCTGAGAGAGATATGGAAGGAGTTTAATGGGCTTAAAAATTAACTATTGGGCTCAAAAGCATTGTGTAGCCCATCATTATATGAGCATTCAACATTTTGTGCCTTACAAATTACAAAAACACTTTATCTATTTGTGAAGATTAAACTATTTTTAGTGGCCACTTACAAAACATTGATCTATTGATATTGATGATGAAATCTAAAAAAATCTTGAGTTTCTGTGAAATCAAGCACTAAAAGAGTTTTTGTTAATTGGTTTTTTTTTAAAATGGTTTCTTGACTATATTATTTATTAATCGATTGAATAAGTTACCGTCGTTTTTTTTTATTTTATTTTTGGGTGAAAATTACAAATATTGGTGGAGGAAAATGCAATTTGAAAGCTTGAGTTTAGGTTTGATAAGAGATGTGAGAAAATCTTTGTTTGTTGGTTGAAGATGAAAGTGAATGAGATCGTTTAAGTTGTGGAAACACAAGTTGGCTCAAACAAAGGAGTTACACCATTGTGGAAACCAAGGTTTAAAGAAGAGGAGTAGGATTTCTAAAACGTATGAGAATCTCGACCGATGTATAACACAATAAAACGATATGATAGTCTTTATTGATTGATATTTGCCTATATATGTAAACTTGTTTTGTGTCCAATATTAAAAACTTGTTTGAAACAATTTGAGAGAACATGCTTATATTTGTTTCAAACTTGTTATTCGTATATATAATAAACATGTTCTCTCAACATATACAATAATCAACAATATTGCTTTTCCCGTAAGTTTCAGCCACAGTACAACCCCATATTTCACTGTCTCCTCCACATTACAAGAAGCCTTCAATTACAAGCACTATAACATGTTTATTTTAGCTTTTTGTCTTTTGTAAAGAAAAAGAATAATCTATCTTTTATCTATCTGTTATTTTCAGTTTTTGATCTTCATGAAAACTCCGTTGCATATTGTAATATATCTCCTTTTTTGTTTTCTGTTTTGCCTTCAACTTCACACCTAACATTTTTTTCTAAATTTAATCCATACATTTGCCTACTTTATCTATACGTATCTTTGTCTTATTTATGGATTGAGAACCAAACCATGAGAATAACATTTTAGCTACCTATTTCAAATATACCAACTCAAGAAAATTGTTAGATTACCAATTCAATATAAACATGTTAAACCTACTAGACCTTTTAGCCCCACTTGGTATTCTTCTTTTTACTACATGATAGCCAACTCGATGTATTTCATACAAAAATCAATTTCTTATTCAAATTTCTAAGTTAGTATAGTCATTTTGAATAAGAGGGCATTCTAGTCATTTGACAGCTGTAACAAGTCTTGATAGGCTCTTGAGGCCAGTCTTGGATTATATAACAAGTCATCTTCTGTCATTGTGTGAAGAGAGAAAATGATCTGAGCGAGGAACAATGGCAACGACAAGACAGATCTTGGAACAGCCACAATCGCCATTTATTCAACGCATCAAGAGCTCAGGGAACATGAGCATCAATGGTAGCCCCATGATTGATGACAAAGAAGAGGAGCTTTCACAGTCTGCTTTTGCTTTGTTTAAGGCAAAAGAAGATGAGATTGAGAGGAGGAAGATGGAGGTTAAGGATAGGGTCCAGACAAAGCTTGGACTCGCCGAAGAAGCTACTAGAAAATTAGCCGAGATTCGAGAAGTAAGTTTATTTTGTAGCGTTTTCAAGAACTTAGACAAATATTTTCATAATATTTAGAGAGTTGTGGTCTTTTTACATTTTCAGGAGCTTGAAGCTCTTACCGATCCAATGAGAAAAGAGATATCAGCAATAAGGAAAAGAGTCGATACTATTAACCGAGAACTCAAGCCTTTAGGACAGAGTTGTCAGAGAAAGGTAAATTAAACTAATTAGTGTTTAGGATATTCACTAAACTTATATGTCTCTTGCAGATCATTTCTTGAGACTATTTGTTGTTGTTGTTGTTACAGGAGAGAGAATTCAAAGAAGCCCTTGAAGCTTACAATGAGAAGAACAAAGAGAAATCTACATTTGTTAGCAAGCTAGTTGAGGTGAAACATTCTGTTTCCATTTGTCATTTCTTTTCAAAATGATTGTTGTTTTCTGAATCTTTCCGGTATGAAATGTGTGTTTTCAGCTGGTTACCGAAAGCGAGAAACTACGGATGACAAAGCTGGAGGAACTCAGCAAAAGCATTGAAGTTTCTCTACGCTGACACAAGATTATAACAAATCAAGGCTGCAAAAAGCAGCCAGCTTTGATTTCTTCTTTCTTCTGCGCTTTTTGTTATTGTGTTATTCGATATTTTCTTTGTCTGTGTGATCAAATCTGTTTTCCTGATTCGCAGAAATGTGTTAAAAGATCACATTCTTATGTTTTCATGTCTGTGACAATGTTCCACAAATATGCTCTTTTCTTCCTGACCATGAAACTTTTGTAACCTTAACCTCTATCAATATTTCTTACTAAAACATCATATCGAGTCTGAGAACTCGGTTATATATAATATAGATGAAACAAAAGTTGCAACTTAATAGCCAGGACCAGGATGTAAGAGTTTTTTCTCTCTTTTGGCAATCTTCCTCACCTTGTTCTGTTGAATCCTCTCAGAAATATTCTCTGATCTCTTTTGTTGTTTCTCCTAAAGCACATATATGTGGCTTAGATATATATGTTTAAGTGCGAGAACGGTATGTAAGAGCATAAAAGTAAACAAGACACAAGCTTTGTTAACGGGGTTCGGATAACCTACATCCCCGGGACCAAGTCCAGAATTTATTAAGTAGAAGTAGAACTTCAATAATACCATCAACGGATCTCTCTATCCTATTGATGGGACAACGCCACACACCTTGTATGCATCTCTCAATAATACCTAAGACGCGCACCTGTCTATGAAACGCTCTCTTGGTATTTATAACAATGGCTCAACCCTAGAGCTAACAACTTTCCTATTCTAAACTGGCAAACTAACATATTTAGATAACTCCTAAATAGAATTAATCCTAATTCCACTCGGTAGGATTAGTATAGCTTGCACTTCAAGCTATCTTCAAGCTTATGTCAACATTCTCCCTCTTAAGCTTGAAATCATTTTTCTTCCAAATCTCTCATTCCAATGAGATCCATCTGATCCGACACAATAATATATATGTGTAAATGAGCTCTAGAACCTTCACCTCTTCTCTTAGTCAATTTTCGTCTGGCCCAACAAGGCCCAATAAATGTGATTTTGCCAAACCCAACAACAAACTCCACCTTTTTAGCAAAAATCACACAGGTACGTGAGCACATCGACATCATCTCTTTCTCCCTTCCCGTGAAGCTGAACACCACCGGATCACCATCTCCTCCGGCGATCCTCTGCAACAACTCCAGTGCCTTCCTCCATAATTTCCGACGAAACGTCTTTACCGAAGACTTTGAGACATCAACTTCGTCTCCTCCAATGGATCAAACGCAGCTCCTTTGTCTTCTCCGACGGAACGTCTTCTGTGAAGTCGACTACCAGCGTACGTTCTCTGACGACTCCCTCCGGTGAAAGCTACCACACATTATTCCTTCAAGAAGACAACCACAACTCTTCCTTATCCACCGACGCGTGTGAACCTTCCTAGTCATCATCGTCGGACTGTCACCTTTTCCGGTACCATCATCACTTTTCATCTCAGGTAACCTCTAATCTCTCTCATGTCTCTTCTTGACACTTAATGATTAGGATCTTCTAAGAATTGCCAGAAATATTGAAACTTAAAAGTTTCAATTTTGAATCCATTTAAGGTGATGAGCTCTCCACCTTGTCGTCACTAGCAAACTTTATCGCTTCTCCCATGTGATCTTGTTCAATCAATTCCGACGACTCTTGGGTAAGAAGTTATCTCACCAATTGCTTTCACCCTTAGCTCCTCCATCACAATTTCTGAAATTTTCTTGAGAAACCTCAATTCTCCTTTTTCATCCAAAATAATGAAATACTTCAACTTGATGATGCAGATCATATCTCCTTGTCCCTTTCTTTTTTCACCAATCAACTCTACTTTTCCTCTGTCATCTCTTTTAATATCTTCAACCACACTATCTTCTTTATAAACTTTGTTAATCACACATGCCTGTTTATAATATCATCTTCTCTTCTAAAATTATGCACTCCAATCTAGCCTTCAAGATATTTCTCCATTTTTCTCCACTTAGACAACTAAAAATTTCTGGATTTTTCATCGGTTTTGATGCAGAACACAATGGAATAGCAAACCAACCCAGAAAAATATGAACTTTTGTGGAAACATCAACAACAGCCATATGAAGACACAGGAAGAAACAGATCACCATTTGCATTTACAGTTTGGAAGTTACACCCACTTTCCCAGAACAGATCCGGAATGATGCAACCTGCAAGCAGTCCAACTTTGAGAGCAATTTCCCAGTAAACCACAAGGAATAAGATGACGATCTTTATATCATTGGAAAGATCCCGCTCTCAAGTTTTCAGAAAACCTTTTGTAGCTTCAATCTGAGGTCTGTAGCAATAGTAACCGAAGAAGAAAGTAACGACCCTAGAAACAAAAAATTGTTCTTGAATACCAGAAACTTCTTCTTTTTCATCACTCTTACGATTCCTCTTCTTCTTCTTGCATCTGTTCACTCTTCCTTTTGTTTCTCTTTTTGTAGGATTAAGCAATGAATCAAATTCCAACACTCCCTCTTGATTCATTAGCTGAATTCCCAAAGTCTAAACTAGCAAATTTGATCCCACATTCTACTTCTTCTCGATCTGTTCGTGAATCTCTTTCACGTCATTGGCAGAACTCGTTGGTGAGTTCCCTTGCTCTCTCGTTGCTTCAATCTTCACAAGCTTTCAGTTTGCTTTGTCACTCTCTCTCTCTGTCTCAGATCTCCCTCTTGCTCTTATACTTCACGAATTGAGAGTTTTTTTTTTTTCTTTTTTTTCAGTCTTTGGTGAGTTTCCTTCTTTCTTCTTCTGCAGGTGCTTAGAGCAAATCACTCTTGTCTCCTTCAGAGATGATGCTTCACATTAATCTCTTCCGGTGAGTCAAGCCCTCACCATCTCGGTTGTTCTTCATGGATACTCTATGCTCTCCACAGTACATACGCAGGTAATTCACTTCTTCCTCTTGTTGATTGTGTGTCTCAAAGGCAAACATCCGAGACATAACACACATACAACGAATCAAACAAACCAACAGCTGACTTCACCCCAAAGTCACATATGAAAGTATGAACCCTTTTAAACGTCCTAAACACTGTCAAAATCATTTCAGATCCAAAGCTCCATCGAAGAGTCAAGCATGGCTTCTCAATTTTGATCTTGAGCTTAAGACTTATAAATTCTTTTCAGATGACATTCGGACTTGACTTCAATTAATGACTTTCTCCACTATGAAATTCCTCTCATATCCCTTGACAACCTCCAATGAGGAAGAAAAACTCTCAATCTTTCCCACTGATTCTTGTAGAAGATTCAATATAATCAACCAAATTATCCAACCTTTCTTTTTTTTTGAAATCCATAATATGATATCTTCTTCTTCTTCACTTTAACCAAACATCAGCTAGTGACTCATGATGGCTCCCTTTATTTCCAGAATCAGACATTACTCTGGATTTCACGAACTTCTTAACCCAACTTTTATTACTACTGGTTTCTTCTCACGTTTACGTTAAAATCAGAGATTTTTTTTCTTCCTTGTAACCACAATTTAAGATCATACCCTCGTTGATCCTCTTTTCATCTATGCTTCCTCAATACAATTCTAATCCCGTCCTCTGACATCTTTAACTCCCTGCAATTTTTTCTGCGGAGTCTCCGACATGGTTCCTTTCTAGTGGTCGCAAAACATCTCAAGTTTATCAGGATTTCGAATCCTAGACACCCAAAGCTCAATTCTCTTTAACTCACTTGATTTCTAGCTGTGAATTTCTCTTCCATATTGATACCATTAACGACCATAACACAACTACCACTAAATCTTCATCATCAATAACAACAGACAATTTTAGTGACTTTTCCGAATTGGCAGACCAAGGATAAACAAGATGATTTCGAGCTGAGAGACCCTTGATTTTTTTTTGTTTTTTTCATCTTCATTCAGCCTTTTGTGCTCACTCTCTCCTCGGCTCCGTTCCTCAAGCTTTCTTTGCACAATGAAGAGACCTCTCAATGTCTCTCTTAAGTGAACACATTCTCATCAAAGTAAGGCTTTCATGGGCCTGTTTTATTACCTACAATAGAGATTGGTCATGAGTCTCAAACCCCTTCCATTATACTAAACTTCTTTCTTCATCAATGACTTTTTTTTTTTTTTCATACTGGAAAGAAGAACACGATAAGGCTAGAACTTGTCGGCGAACTCAACATCTATTCCCTGAGATATTCATTAGACCATAACTCTGCAGCGACTTCTGTTATCTCTAACTAGTTCTCTTATGTGAGGTTCTTCGTGTCTTTCTTCGTGATTGTAATATCTCACGGCTCTCGTCACCAACCTTAACTCTTCACAGCCACAAACCCAGGATCACACCCGAAACAATAAGTCAAGAACAGATCTCTATCGAACCTTGATTAGTTAGGCTCTGATACCAAATAAAGCACATATATGTGGCTTAGATATATATGTTTAAGTGCGAGAACGGTATGTAAGAGCATAAAAGTAAACAAGACACAAGCTTTGTTAACGAGGTTCGGATAACCTACATCCCCGGGACCAAGTCCAGAATTTATTAAGTAGAAGTAGAACTTCAATAATACCATCAACGGATCTCTCTATCCTATTGATGGGGCAACGCCACACACCTTGTATGCATCTCTCAATAATACCTAAGACGCGCACCTGTCTATGAAACGCTCTCTTGGTATTTATAACAATGGCTCAACCCTAGAGCTAACAACTTTCCTATTCTAAACTGGCAAACTAACATATTTAGATAACTCCTAAATAGAATTAATCCTAATTCCATAACTCGGTAGGATTAGTATAGCTTGCACTTCAAGCTATCTTCAAGCTTATGTCAACATCTCCACCCTAACCTTCTGTTGCACTTCAACTCTTTCCTTCCACTTCTCCGCGCTCTTCTCGCGCCTCTTCTTTTCCTTTCGGATTCTCTGCTTCAACCGCTTTGGATCATCGCGAACTTTGATACCAGCAGCTCTCTTAATAGCCGCTTGCCATGAGTGTTTCTTTGCAACAACATCCCCATTCTCTGGATCTTTCTTTAAACTCTTCAACTCAATCGCCATTTCAAGCTCTTTCGCCTTAGAAACTCTCTTTTTCTTTCTGTTCTTCCCGTATTCCTCATCATTATCGTCCCCAATCTTGACATAACCATATGTAAGATCCTTCACAGCTTCTTCAACAACATTCAACTCCTCAGAAGCCGAGCCTCTCTTCCTCTTATTATTCTCAAGACGACGTTGTCTCATCTTCTCAAACGTATCGTTTTCTTGCAAGCCACGAAACATTGGCTTTATAGTATCTGTCTCATTACCGGATTTTTCCTTTTCCTTCTCCAGCTTCTGTTTCTGCAAATCAAGAGTGGTCAAAACAGACTTTTCAGGGTCAAACCTATCTCTCTTTGCCTTCTTTAAGTTTTCAATTGTTTCTCTTTTAGCATCAGCTTTTCCTGCCTTGCTAAGACCTTGAAACCACTTCTTCTCTGTATCCTCATCATACAGATAGAATCTTGCAGAGATGAGGTTTATTAACTTGTCTGAGAATTCGCCATGACGATGAACCATATCGAAAGTGCCGTCTGATTTAATACTACGTTTCTCCCTTTTCTTCTTCATCTACAAAGATAATCACAATACAAAAAGCCAAGAAGACACAAGAGTTGCAGAAACAAACCCTTACCTAACGCTTCAAAAAACAGAGGAAAGAAAGAGACTTAGACCTTGTTTATCGGGGGGTTCAACCCCTGATTCTTAGTTTTTTTATGCCAAAAAATAAAGTAAAACAAAAGAAAAAATCTAAGAGCATGGGCATTGGTTAGGGACAATTTTTGGTCCCCCAAATTTAAAAGTATTATTTTGAAAGGTTCTTATTTTTAGTATGAAGATTGGTGTCTATTTGTATTTGGTCCCCCAAATAAAATAATAATATTTTAAAAGTTACAAAAATTAACATTAACATTGTTATAACATAAGATTACCATCTAAACAAAGAGGAAACACAAGTGTGAGATTATTTTATAAAATACATACCAACTAAAATCCCAGCTGTGAGATGTAAAAGGCATAAATAAGAATCCATGATGGCTTGTTACCCGATCATTACTATAGAGACCTTTGCAGCACCCTTGCATAAATACAAGAAGAGTAATTCCAAAGTTAGCATCCAGTCTCTTCTAAAAAACAAATCAGATTAACAAAAAAGCAAGAATCTTACGGATTGTGTGTTACTGTGCTCCATTTGTCGGATCAACAAAAGAACCTGTAGGAACGAGACCTAAGTACAATAACAAGTTAAGGAATTCGCTAAAAAGTGTATCCATGTTATGATGGAATGGAAAAAGGTTAGAACATAGGATACAAAAGTGACCATCAATGTATAGTTCACAGCTTTGTTATAATAGACTTCAACGTTTACGGAGGTCGCATTCAGCGCCAAGGGAGAAAAACAATCTCCGTCATCATCTACTGCAGGACTTTACTATGAACTTTGATCTAAGGCCATTGATTCCTTGAGGCATTTCAAAAGCTAACTTTACTACAGTTTGGTGGTTTGAAAGGATAATCGGGAGGGAAGTGAATGGTAACGAGAAACACACCCCCTGAATACGGACTCTCTGCAGGACCCATTATTGTAGCTTGCCAATGAAACATGTCTTCAGCAACTGGACCTATAAATATCAATACAACTCAAGTTCTTCAGTCTGTGACTCAACAAATAAACTGAGACTCGTTATACAATCTTAGATATTCTACATTTCTCAACTCTTCTAACTCTGATTAGTCTGATAATTAAGGAAAAGTAACAACTCATAAACTGTGATTCGTACAGAACCTTAGACAAACATAAGCCAATACATAAGTTAACAACACCACAACACAAAGAAGGATTTCTACATTACTCCTCTAACTCTGAGCAGTCTAATAATTAGCAACAGAGCACCTTTGTAATCTCTAGAACACTAAATATATGGCAGATTTGTGACCGCACATAATGGTTAATCACATAATGATCCAACAACAACAACAAGAACTAATCAAGATAAAACTAGCTCTCTCTCTCTCTCTCTATGCGTTCCAATCAAACTAATCAAGATAGAACCAATCAATCAATCAATCATCAACGATTTTAGTTACCTCATCTAATTAAGAAGAAGCGATTGCTCTTCAGTGAGACGTAGCTGGCTGTTCCTGGTGGTGATGAGATGATTTGGAAGGAACCGAAGCTTTGGGAACATCTGGTTGATATACTCTAAAGCTTACGAGTTTGAAGGAGAGAGAAAGATTGCAACACCAAACGGTGGGCGATGACTGCCGGCGACTGGGTTCAGATCGTGTGTGGCCACCGGACCCAAGACGAAGACGAAGACGGAGACGGAGTCGAGATAGAAGAGAGAATTGGAGAACTTTCTCTCGACGACCAGCTTCCACGTGTCCAAGTACACGGACAAAAAACGTCCCCAAATAAGAACCGTTTTTTCGTAATTGGGATTTTATGATTTAAATGTAAATCCAAATAAATCAGGGGACGGACCGAAACTACGGCGTTGCCCATGGTCTAAGGGGAGTTGTTATATAGTATCCCCATATCTGTTGTAAGAGACGCTACGTGTCAGCGTGCTACTGGACGAAAGTTTTTGTTAAGAAACAAAAAAAACTTCTCGTGTTTCTCTTTCTTCCTCTTCTCTCTCTTTCTTTCGCCTTTGCAATCGGAAGAGATTTTTCTCTCAAATCGGAACCAATCGGTAAATCTCCTTCAGCAATCTCTTTCTCGTGGTATGAGTCTCTTTTTGATTGTAAGAATTCTTGTTTATTGAGGATTTAGAAATTATGGTTCTTTGATTTTTGAAAATTAGGGATGTTTGAATAATCAGTGTCTGTTTGTGTTTTTAGGCATAACTGTAATTAGGATTAACAAAATTAGCCATGATTGATTGCTTTGTGTCTGTTTTTGTGATAAACATGTTAGCAAGCTTCTTGTAATCATTGGACTAGCCACTAAACTAAACCACTAGAGAAGAATATTGACGAAGTTGCTTTCTTAGTCGTATTGTTCTTGTAATCATGGTTTTGAGGTTCTTGCGTATCGTTTTCTCCAATTGTGGTGATGTGTTGTTGAGAAGCTTTTTCCGGGTGCGATTCAGCTTGCTCAGGGAGTTAGGTTGGCTATGGCTGTTTTAGCTAGGATTTATCGCGATATTGGTGTCTTGAAAGAGCATCTCGCTGGTAGTAGGGAAAAAGAGACCGTGGTGGTGAAAGTCTCCGCTTCAGTTCGTGAAGGTTTGGGCTTTAGAGAGAATCATGGAGTTTCAACCACCAGTGCAGCCAAGTCAGTTAGAGCCCTTTGAACCACGTATAGCACGGTGACACCAACATACTGATCATGCTGGCGGTCAGGATGTGTCCTTGAAGATATTAGAGCGGTTGTGAACTCGGCCAAAGAAAGCTTTGAGTTTTGACTATAGTCCCTGTGAATAACTTCAAATTCCAAAGGTTTAAGTGGAAAATGACCGTTTGATTCGTGTAATAAGACCTGAGAGACCACTGTAGGCTTTGGTCGGTGTTTGAGGTTCGCAAAACTGGTTGAGTGTTTTTTTCCATATATTAAAAGGTAGGGTTCAATTAATAGAGTTATCATCTCCCCTGCCTCTAAAATCATCATGAAGCTTAGAAGGAGAAGGGCTTCGGAAGTGGTGAGTGTTCCTAAACCACGTTATTAAAGTGATTGATTATGTTCTTCGTAATACCTCCAAGTGGTCTATGGTTCCGAGGAGAGCTTGTTGCCTGAATGCTTATACATTATCTTTCGGAGGGCAAAAGATTTTGGGGGTGGAGTATTCTCGCTTGCTGCTACCATCATGTGTGATCTCATTCATAAAGATCCCACTTGTTTCAATGCTTTAGATTCAGCTAGTATAACGTCTTGTTCTTGTTTGTTTTTGGATTAATAATGCAGCTCGGCTACTAACAGGTTGATCACATCAAAGGATCATGCATTGGTCATCTCGATGCTGATGGGGTGTACACTGACATTGTTAACACTTTCTTGAAACGATATAGGGTGATGCCGACAGTGGAGTCAACAGGCTATGGCAGAAGAAGAAAGTTGAAGCCAAACAACAGTAAGACCAACAAGCTTTGTTTTCTAGTTTCTAGGTTTCTTTTTGAAATCTAGATGTGAACCTTTGTCTTCATCACAATCTTCATCACAATCTATTTCTCTTCATCAAAATCTTCTCTTTTCACCTATGTAACATATCCATCAAAAGTTAAATCATGATTCATGATGACTCTTATTTAGTATTCTCTACTACTATATCAAGTTTGAGTTTCATATTTACTATCTCTGGTTTAACAAGTTTGAGTTTCATATTTACTATCAAATTTCAAAAAACAATTTTTTCAAAAAATAAATGCTTGCAAGATGATTTGGTTGAGAATATTTTGGCAAAATTTGGAGCTAATCAGTATTAAAATTAATCATTCTCTCCATTTATAAATTGCATTTCTGTTGTAATATGTATTAATGTTTTTATTAAGTTTTGTATGTTTGAAAATTAATAAAAATGGAATATTTTCTAATTTTATAAAATCTTAAATGTTTACACATTTATACCACTTATATTCTATTTAAAATTTTTAAATTTTAAAAAACAATTTTTTCAAAAATAAGAGACCCAAAACAAGAACCTACCAATAAATAAGAAAATTTTATTTAAGAGATCATGAGTTCTTATATTCCAAACAGTACATAATTAATTCATAAAATATTTAAGAACTCCCTTTACTCCAACCCACCTATAAACATTCTTAGGTCATTGGCCCTTAAGTAAATGGGCCTTTTAAGAAAAAACTAACCGAACTGAACTGAAACCGGTTTAGTTATAAACCGGATCTAGTTTTTCTGTTTTACTCCGGTTTAAATTAACAAGTCGGAGCGGCGGAGAGGGAGAGAGAGGAAGGCGATGATGTTAAACCCTAGCAATGGCGGAACCGAGGAAGAGGAGAAGAAGATGAAGAAGGCGAAGGTGATTGTGATAATGGGTCCAACAGGGTCTGGGAAATCTAAGCTTGCCGTTGATTTGGCGTCTCATTTCCCGGTGGAGATTATAAACGCTGACGCAATGCAGATTTACTCTGGACTCGACGTTCTCACCAATAAGGTCACCATCGACGAGCAGAAAGGTTTCTAAATTCTTGTTAATTTATCATAGATAGATAGATGACTCTGCTGTTAGTATATAGTTCGAGTAGATGTAAGCTTGGTTTTGATGTGGATTTGGTGATTATTTAGGAGTGCCTCATCATTTACTTGGGACAGTGAGCCCAGATTTGGAGTTCACAGCTAAGGATTTTAGAGACTTCACTGTTCCAGTGAGTACAAAGTTTTAACTCTGCTGCTCTGTATCTGTATATCAGTGTCACAGTGATCACCTTATCTAAGTAATGGTTTTTTGTTAATTAATATTATGATTGATTTGTTTCAGCTTATTAAAGAGATCGTTTCTCGCAATCACATTCCAGTTCTTGTTGGAGGAACAAATTATTATATACAGGTAATCTTCTTGTCAGTGGTTTTGTGGCTACACCTCCTCATAGTTCATCGTTCTTATCGCAGTTAATCTTATCTTTTAAGTTACCTGTGCTTGACGCAGTTAATCTTATCTTGTTCATGTAGGCTGTTGTGAGTAAATTTCTTCTTGATGATGCATCAGAAGATACGGAGGAGTGTTGTTCAGATGTTGCTTCAGGTATCTAGAATCTACTACTATCAACATAACAGTTTTTTATTGAGAAATTTTAAGACTGGATAATGAGATATAATGTGGTGACAGTGGTTGACAAAGGCTTGGATGTTGAGTCTGTCTGCGGGAGAGATGATTTGAGCCATGGATATGACCTTCTAAAAGAGCTTGATCCTGTGGCTGCAAACAGAATTCACCCCAATAATCACCGAAAAGTGAGATTTCTGATTCGCTATTTTCTTCTCTGTAATAGACAATGCTCTTGAGTCTTGAAAATATATGAGTTTGCTGGTCTTACACAGTTTCATGCAATTTCTGGTTTACTCACTCTGGTCCGATTTTTGTAGATTAATCGATTCCTGAGCTTGCATGCTAGTAAAGGAGTTCTTCCAAGCAAGCTATATCAGGGAAAGGCTGCAGAGGTAGGTTCCTTCTTTACCCCAGTTCAATTTGATTTATAATCATGCATATAGATGTGAAGATGTGAAATATCTCTATTACATAAACTATTATCCCCTTTAGTCAAAACGAGTATTGATAGCCCTTAAACTGCTTTGAGAAGTTAATTAACTAATGTATTGCGGCAGGGCAGAACTGGGGCTGCATCGATGCCTCTCGTTTTGATTACTGTTTGATATGTATGGACGCGGAAACCCCGGTACTGGACAGATATGTTGAACAAAGAGTCGATTCCATGGTAGAAGCTGGACTACTCGATGAAGTATATGACATCTATAAACCAGGAGCCGACTATACTAGAGGCTTAAGGCAATCGATAGGCGTCAGAGAGTTTGAAGATTCCCTGAAAATGCATCTCTCTGGGAGACATGCTGAACAGTTAACGAACTCAAGCAGAGATGATAAGGCTATGAAGGAGAGTTTGAGGAAGACTCTGAAATTCCCGAAAGATGACAAGTTGAGGATTATGTTAGAGGAAGCAATTGATAGGGTGAAGTTAAATACCAGAAGGCTCGTTCGTCGTCAAGTAAGTCCTCTTTGATGAACAAATTGTGTTCTTTAACTTGTCTAAATTGATCCATCAACTCTGAAACGTTTCATTTTATGTTGTGTTTCAGAAAAGGAGAGTGAGTAGGCTAGAAACTGTCTTTGGCTGGAATATTCATTACATTGATGCAACAGAGTACATATTAAGTATGAGTTATGTGTTTCAGCAATGTTTCAAGTAAATACCATAGCTATTCGGAGAACAAACTTTAAGAATCTCTCTTGTTGGTGTTTTTTCTTGTTATTAAAGGCAAAGCTGAAGAGTCATGGGATGCACAAGTGATTAAACCTGCTTCAGAGATTATCCGGTGTTTCCTGATGACAGGAACTGATACGGGTCGTGATTTAACATCAGGAAAGTCGCTTGAAAGAGATCTATGGAGTCAATATGTTTGTGAGGTACTATAAGTTTCTGTCATACACAGCATCTCTTAACTCGAGTGGAATATATCACTAAATACTGAAGCATGTTGTTGGACGCAGGCTTGTGGAAACAAGGTACTAAGAGGAAGACACGAGTGGGAGCAACATCAACAAGGTCGTACACATCGTAAGAGAACCACTCGACTCAGAATGGCCCAAACTTTGAAAAGTAGAGATAAGCAAGAAGAACCAATTCATGAGTGACTCAGATATTACAGTAAATGTGTGTCCCATTTAGACTCAAATATTCAAAACCCATCCCATCAACGCATTACGATTTTTCTTACATTTCCAAAATCAAATGTCTATTCTAATAATCACATCAGTGTCTTATAAAGGCATTACAAAAAAATTGAATGCCTAATCTATTGTCAACAGTTTGGTAATTAAGGGCCATATTATATTGAATGTCATGAGTTGATTGTTTTAAAAAGTTTGGAACAAATAGTGTTAGTTGTTGCAAAAAGGGAGAAAGAGAGGAACAGTTATCCAAAGAGATAGGGAGGAATGGGGCTGTAAAGGGAAAAAGTGATCACGAGATAAATTAAAGGAGAAGTAAATAAGTAGTACTTATATAAGAAGAGAAGAGACCCATCATCATCACCATCATCATCTTACTCCAAAAATGGTCCCTTGAGATCCTTATATGTCTTTTAATAGACATGTACGTATCATACGCTTACATTACTGCAAGTCTGTAACCATAACATGGTCAGCCTAATGAAGTCATTATTGTTATTTTATTTTGAAGATATTTTGTAACTTTTCCTTTCCAAAAACATATCGTCAGTTTAATTTAACGCAAAACTTTTGTTCTTCAAAGTATAGTATTAGTGTTCTACTTTCAAACTTTCAAGAACTCACAAATAAATTCAGCAATCCGGCCAAATTCTTCGGTTACCATTTAGACTATATATGTCTTAGGTTTGCATTAGTTAGAAACAGAAAGAGATTTAGTTGGTGTAATTTTGTAAGTATTTGGGTTGTGAGTTTCCACGATAATTGAATTGTAGAAATGTTGTGTTGGCCGACCTGACTGAAAAGTAAATGATGTCAAAAGATTTTCAAAAGAGAACTGAGGGATATATGTAGAGTAAAGGTCACTTCTGAGTTCTGAACAATCAAATGCATAGTTACATTAATGTTACTTTGGCATTGTACCAATTAATATATCTATCTCCCAATATAATAATTATTATTTTATAGTCACATTGATGTTAATTTGGCATTGTACCAATTACTATAAAAATAATTGTATTCGAGGACACATATATATAATAAAAATGTTAAAATAATAAAGGATAAATAAAAAATAGACATGGTTGTGTGCCTATATATATGGGGTACACTAACATTTACAAAGGACACATGCAAGGGCCATGTGAAGAGAGCCTAAGCAAATTTAATGCTACTGTTGCTCTGAGATACCGTTACTTATTCTTGCTTTAACTTTATTTTTCATTTTTTTTTTAATTTATATTGACTGCTCCTCTTTTTGTTTCCATATTAAAAATTTAATTTTTCGTGGAATGTGTTATACTCTACGAGATTAATTTGTAAAAAAATAAAAAAAAATAAAAATAAAAATGATAATATTAGTTTTGGCAAGGAAGAAAAAAAAAGAAAAATGATATTATGTTTGGCAAGGAAAACAAATTGACTGCAAGAAAATTGATATGATTATATGGCATGTAATTTTGGAGTATATGGAGAAGAAATTAATAATTTGCAGAACAAAGAGTACTTGTTGGATGAGTATATAAGTACTAGTAGTAGTAGGGGAAGGGACTGATAGATTTTGATTCGAAAATTAAATTGTAAGACAATAAGGGACCACTCATGAAGGGGGTGAAAGCAATATAGTCACTGTGCAGCACATGTATCTTCCTTCCCTTTCCAGTTCTTTTTTTTTTCCTTCACATTGATAAAAAAAGAAAGAGAAAAAATGTTTAATAATGAAGAAACTTTTATGGAGATTGTTAAACAAAATAGAAATTATATTCTTTATAGTATTTTCGTCATTTTTTATTTGTGTATATTCACTTCATTTTGCAAACAGTTTGAAGTAATATGTTTATCAAACTCGTAAAATTTTATTGTGTTTTCTAATTTAATTTCAAACGAGAATCGTGAGAAATTAATGAATCGTGTAAAATTAGTTAGTGTTCAAGTTTAAAATCTAATCTCGTTGTGAGGTGCGAGTAATACAATCAAGTGTGTGTGAGCCTAAAAGCTCTAGTCTCATTGTGTCATGTTAGTTCGACAATTGGTATTAAAGTTTAGGCTAACATTTGTAGAAAAAAATTGTGTTTAAACAACTTCAGAGCATACTAGGTTTTTAATAACACATCTAATTTTTAATATTTAAGATGAATTGAGAGTGTTTCAAAATAATGAAAAATGATGTATCAAATAAGTCAATTGATGAAAGTTTGGATATTGGTTAAATAGTTACAAACTAAAGGCATTTATACATTTGCTACCATGAGCTTCATACATTTCTCACTCATATGCCATAATCTGCAATAGCACAATTCAATTTTCTTGGTATTCTCGACAACAACAAATGTATTTTAGGTTATCGTCACCTTTGTGGTCTTTCACACACGTTCATCTTCAGGTTGACGTCTCCAACACCAAAAATATCCATAGCTAATCCATCTGCTAGATATACATTCCCAAAATTCTCAGTAGCATAGTTTTCCATTATGATATGGTGTCGTGGTGTGAAAAGAGACTCCTAAATGAAGGACCCAAGAATCGATCTGACTAGCAGCTGAAGAGATTGATGTTTATGCGGTTTCAACAACCGCAACGTGAGATTCACTTCTTCTTAAAGATCAGTAGACACTACCATTGCATAAGTTATCACTAAATTAGCTCCAACTCTTTTGTTATCTTTTTTCTTCTATAATGCTCAATAATTTTTTTTAATGTGGCTTTTTCCATAATTTTAGCACTCTGCATGTTGCATGGTCTTAGAATGACCTCGTCCATTGCTTGACTTTCCTCTACCTTAATTCCGGTTTGTTCTTTCTTGATTTATGCCTCTGTTCTCAACATTGAAAGCATAATTCATTAAGGTTTCTTGTGACACCTTCGTTTGAGGAGTGGTTTAAAATAATTGATTTGACCAAAATATACTTATCTTTTTGGTCAACCATCATGAGAACTCCACACTAAAGCATGCTTGAGCTGAGAAAGTTTTAGGATGGGTGATCTTCCGGGAAGTGATTGTCGAAATTATGCGAGTGGGGACAAAAACACAGGAAAATATCATTTGGTGATTTGTAGGGTCAGTAAAGTCTTAAAACCCTTCCGGACGTAGAAAAATGGCCATCAAATATGGATGGACTCACGGGCCGAGAGTTGACGTGGGGCCCACCAAAAAAGGTAGGCTCATGGATTGGGAGTGTACATGGGACTCATTGTGAGAGATGACTCTTGGAGCATTACAAGTGGTATCAGAGCCTAACCCAGACTAGTGTAGAGTAAAGAGAGCTAACACCATTGGGGGTGAAGGTCTTGGGGAACAACAAGGACATTGCGGTTTGCTAGTGGGGGTGAACTGTGATACCCCGGTTTGCAGAGTAGTTTAAAAGAATTGATTTGGCCACCTATGTCACCAAAGTGCACTAATATTTTTGGTCAACCATCATGAGAGAACTCCACAGTTAAACATGCTTGAGCTGGGAAAATTTTAGGATGTGTCAACTTCCGGGAAGTGATTGTAATGAAACGAAAATATAAGTGCACTTTTGCGGAGAAGATGAAAAGATAAGTGACACCCCAGTTTGCGGAGAGGCTTAAAAGAATTGCTTTGACCACCTATGACACCAAAGAAAACTTATCTTTTTGGTCAAAGGTCCAGGGAGAACTCCATAGTTAAGTGTGCTTATGCTGGAGTAGTTATAGAATGGGTGACCTTACAGAAAATGAATTTCGGAACTGTGCGAGAAAGAACAAAATACAGGGAAAGATCATATGGTGATTTGTAAGGTTGGTAAACAAGTCTTTAAAGCCTCTCAGACGTAGCAAACCGGCCGTCAAATATGGATAGGCCCACGGGTCAGAAGTGGACGTGGGTCCACTAAGAAAGGTGGGCACATGGACTTGGAGTGGATGTGGGGCTTAAAAGAATTGATTTGGTCACATATGTTACCAAAGTGCACTTATTTTTTCTGTCGAGCCATCATGAGAGAGCTCTGCAATTAAGCTTGCTTGAGTTGGAAATGTTTTAGGATGGGTAATCTTCCGGGAAGTGATTTTCAGAATTGTGTTAGTGAGGACAAAACACAAGGAAATATCATATGGTCATTTGTAGGGTTGGTAAACAAGTCTTTATAGCCTTATGGACTTAGCAAACTAGCCATCGGATATGGATGGTCCACAAGCCAGGAGTGGACATGGGTCAACTAAGAAAGGTGGGCCCATGAACTTGGAGTGGACATAGCGCCCACTAAGAAAATTGGCGTTCGGAGCATTACAAATGGTATCAGAACCGAACATAGATGAGTGTGAAGTCGAGTAGGCTCATCCCATTGAGGGTGATGGTCTTGGTGTGCAACAAGGACGTTGCGATCTGTTAGTGGGATGAATTATGATACTCCGGTTTGCTGAGAGACTTAAAATAATTGATTTGGCCACCTATTTCACAAAAATGCACTTATCTTTCTGTCAAAAGTTCTGAGAAAACTCCAGAGTTAAATGTGTTTATACTAGAGTAGTTTCAGGATGGGTGACTATCCAGAAAATGATTGTCAGAACTGTGTGAATGTGTGAATGAGGACAAAACACAAAAAAAATATTATGTGGTGATTTGTAGATAAACAAATCTTTAAAGTTTCCTTACGTAGCAAATCGACCGTCGAATATAGATGAACTCACAGATTGGGAGCGAACTTGAATCTACTAAAAAAAGTGAATCCATAAACTTGGAGTGGACATAAAATCCGCTAGAAAAGTTGGCGGCCAAGGCGCTACACTTCTCCTGTATATATCCTTCGAACTTCATCTCAAGAATTCGATCTCGAACATCAATGAATTTTAACTTCTGATTACCAACAGAATTACTAATTGTTGCCGTCATGGACTTCTAACTATATTTGGCGGAGATGCAAATTCTAAATTGGTTTTAAACGACTCGAACCAATAATTAAATTATATGGTATTGTTATGTTGACCGAATAGTTTATTTTGTACATGTTTCATTAAAATTATAGTTATATATCTTGATAAATACTTATATACAGAGACATGGTTAGGCATATGATATTCACTAGTATAATGTTCTTGGTTAGAGTAGACCAAAATTCTAAAACTAAAACATACACATTGTCATTTACAATGTAGTTACCTAATACTCTCCAAATCAACCAAACTATATAGAAAAAATGATTGGGATGTCACCACCTAAATTTCTCCTAACCGAAACAACTTAACTAAAATTAAGCCATTACTTGACTTTTCTTTTTACAACAACTTCACCATTAAAATGTTAAAAAAACCCTCTATAATTTACAATTGTTGTCACCTAAAACTAGAAGAACTTGTTCCTTCAATGGGATGTCAATTAAACAAACTAAAGTTGGTGGAACTTGAAAATCTAATCCAATATATACTGTGTTGTAAACTTCATATAAAAGATCATATTAGCTCATTCATATACTTTTATTAGATTAAGAGGAACATAAAAATAGCATGAGTAGATTCTAGACCTTTTAACTTTTGTACTTTAAAGAGGCTCCATGCATATCTTTATAGGCGTGCACATATTCCCCCCATATATTCTCATCTTATTTCACACTCTTCAATTCTTCTTCTTCCTTAACCATATTCATCAATTACTTCAACATTTATGAAAAAAGTAAATGTATAACTGCAGATGAGCCTACATAGTAATAGAGATCACAATGTTGCCTAAAAAGAGAGTCATAGAGACAACAATATTTTCCCAACAAATGACTTCAATTTAAGATCAGGCAATGCTCTTGAATTTATAATAAAAACCATTTAAAAACAAAAAAACAAAAACAACTCCTATGAAGAAATTCACATTTTCGAATTTCTCAATATTAAATCACAACTCAAAAAAAAATGTAAGAAAGAAAAATCTATACTCCTCCCAAGAATAAAAATAATAATAACGCAAACCCATTAAAATAATATTCTCAAATATTAAAAACAGAATCAAATCACCAATTTCTTGTAAATCTCAAAAACTAAGAAAACAAAAAAAATTGGTTTTTCTTAGTTTTTGTTTTTAGTTTTAAGTCTTACAGGCGTAAATGAGGAGAGAGAAGTCAAGCTTGTCTTGTTCATCATCTTTCTTAACCATCTTCTCTTCTAACCAAAGCCTGCTACTGTCTAAACCATTCCTTGTCCTAAACATGAACACAGCTCTTCCACCACCACAAGGTCCTCCTCCTCCTCCTGGATTACTAAAGAACCAATCATGAACATCCCACATCAGATCCACAAGCAACCCATCAACAAATATCGTCTGATTCCCTCTAAAGTTCCATTGGAGCCTCTTCACTTTAATCACCGTCTTCTTGTCGATACAAACAGAGAGAACAGGGTATTGATGATGATGATGATGATGAACGCTCTGTTTCAGACCCTCTGTTTCTTTATTACATCTGATGACGATTTCGTGCGAATCTCCTGTCTCAACGAATCTAGCTTTCGTGGAGTAGAAAGTGTTGTTCCCGGTGAAGTGTTCTTGCCGTGAAACAAGAGAGAAATCGAAACCGATATCGCCGGAGAAGCCCTTTTTACGGAGAGTCTCTTCGGATGTGTCACCAAGAAGAAGACCCAATTGAGCATGAACGAGGACGATAACGTAGAAACCATTGATGGGCTCAGGACCACACAAGTTAGAATTGTATTTAGCGGAAGAAAGATCCCAAAAAACCTCGATTCTACCGAGATCGGAGTCGACTGATTTGTTACCTTTCTTCTTACGGAAGAAACGAGAAGAAGTGTTGAGTTTGAGAGGCGTCGAAGGGTTTTGGTCCGCGGAGGAAACAGAGATGCTTAGACCATTGTTGTTGTGTGGATTGCACCATGTGACCTTGATGATGAGATGGTGCTTCGATAGAGTGATTCTGTAGATGCTTGTAATGGTGGTTTGTGTTGATGGTATGAGAGATGGTGAGATACATACGTTGTTGGTAGTGTACTTTGAACAAGATGATGATGACGATGATGATAATGATAGTGATAATGGATGTGTCACGTTTATAGAGTTCTCGCTAAAACATGACACCAAATCTCTCATCTTTCCCCAACGAAAAATGTGATTTGGGTTAACAAAAAAAAAAAAAATGAAAAACTTCCCCAAGTTGGGGTTTGTTCTGTTTGCTTCTTGAGACAACAAAGTGTGTTTCTTTTTTACTTGAGAATCAAAAAAAAAAAGAGAAAAATGTTGGGAAGAAGAAGAAGAAGGATGAAGAAAGTAACAAATCTGGGTTTTTTTGAAGGTTAAAGATTGGGTTGCTTTCTTTTTATTTCTCCTCTTATTCTCTCTTCTTCTTTTTCTTCTTTTTTTTTGGTTGAGAGAGAGAGAGAGAAATGGATTAGGGTGTGTGTGTGTGCTAAGAAGAGTGGAGAAGAAAGAGGGTGAATTTAAGTAGTTTTGAGCTTTCTTTATCTAGGGGACACAATTTTTGATTATGATATTTTTTTATTGTAGTTGTATGCTTAACTAATTTTAAAAGTTTTGTAGTACAACTTATGACTTCTAAGACTTTAATTTTGTTTTAAATTAATATAAAGAAAATCAAAAGGGATTGAAATTTGTTGTTAGTCATATGTAACCTTTAGATTAAACCTTAATTTTTAGAAATTAATTTGAAAGGTTTATATACAAGAAAGATTAGATTTATGATAATATTTTGACATATATTTAATTTAGGATATATTATAGATGAATTAAAAATAAGTTTGAGGTTACAATTAGTGGAATTTTTCTTAATTTATTTTGTCAACGCAAATCACAATTAGTTTAAGAAACTGTCATAATAAGAACAAAGGTTAGTAACATATATATAGTATTACGAATACGTTTTTCATTTCATTCCTTCCAGTTCCAGATATCGTAGTCAAGTCGAGAGTTACAACTTACAAGCCAAAAGCCAAAAAAATTATGGACACTAATTACTACACCAAAAGACTACTGGTTTGTTGCGATTAATAAAAATACAAATATTTATGGAAGGAAAACAATATCACCCGTTTCGAAAATCAGATATTTTAAGCTAGGAGTGTGTATATAAATTACGTATTTGGATTTGTCAATAATACAAAAATATTATAATAAATATACTCTTTCTTCTAAAAGACTAGAGATTTTTTTTCCTCTCTTGTCACCAAAAGACTAGAGAATCTTTTTTAAAAAGCTTAGACAATAAATAGTATCTTATTTTTTTTTTAACGTGTTGATTTATTATTATTGTAAATTACGAAAACTGTTATACTCACCATAAATTACACTTCTTCTCCATGCGTAAATTAAATCATGACGAACAGTTCTAATTGTGCATCGTTGAAGATCTCCTATAAATTGTTATCTCATTAATCTGCAACTTAATTAATAAATCACAGTATCTGGGCGTAGAACCCTAAACCTCTTGGTGTAAAAGTATTAATCACCATATCTCATTTGTTCATGTTTTAAAACTTAATTATACTAATTTTTAATATTCAAAATATCCATCAAGTTTTAAGAAAAGTGATTCTGCGTGTATATATATATATATATATATATATATATCACCAGTTGTTAAAACTATAAATAGAAAATACGTCTGATTATAACATTAAGTGATAGGTGCTCAAATAACGCTTAGACAACCACTACAACGTCTAAAATTGTATAGACCTCACTTCAATTATGATTACACATTTAATTTTATAAGATTTATTTTCATATACATGATTACAAACGTTTACATGTTGTTTGATCGATATAAATTAAATTGTTTTTGTCTAGCTTTATTTACTATTTCATATTATTATTTTAATAGATGTATTTATGTAATATATTTTATGATATTATATTTATAATGTTTTATGTTGTAAACCCTTAACTGTCTAAAATTTCTAACCCCGATTAATCGTTCTAATTGCTCGGTGTTGGGTTACTGCCTGCTTAGCACTTAATGCTTTCCTGAAAAAATGACTAAAACTAAAATTTCAGCATTTTATTAGTATTCTACAAAACTTTTATCCAGTTTAGTCTGTTTCACGAACATTAATTCAACTATTCCGTTATTCCTCTATTATTTGACATATCAGTCATGTCCTTTAATAGTTTTGTCTTTCATATTATTTTTAGAATCTGCTTAAATTAATATCTGGAATATCTTGAATATAGTTCTTCAATTCACTCCAAAACTCAGATATCAAATGTATCGTATTTGCAAGGTTTAAATTAGTTGGATTGAAGATGTTATTACCGAAATACGGATGAGGTTTTGTAGCAAAAAAGGAATCATCATTCTCGGAACAAATTAGATCAAATCTGAAAATTGCAATAAAGGAACTCTGAAATATGGATCGGTATCGTTGAGTAGTATAAGGGAGCTGCCTCTAGACTTGTACTGGCTTGCCGCGAGTGGTATCAATCTACGACTAGGAGAGGAAGTGTGAGCAGGCTGTTGAATTGTCTACACCGCTAAATGTTAGAACTTTGTTTGTTAGCTCGTATTCGCCGCATAGGTAAGTTTTATGCAAATTCGTTCTTTCTTAAAATATTTTTCTATTATCCAAATGATAATGTTTTAGAACAAAATTTTATTAAAAAAAAAAACCAGTTTTTAATTCAAAGGGTCTTCAAATATAGCGTCAAATTTTGATACTGTCAAGCTTTACCAAATTTTCAAACATGTAAGTGCATGATTATTGTGTTGATTAGTATCTCATATTAGTTTGGACCTTATTAGTTAATTAGTGATGCTAGTATGTTGTTTTGACTGAAATCTAGTACGAAAATAGAAAGTTGGGTAGTAGAACACGGTTGCTTTGTTTGTTGTGACATATCGATGTAGACATATTTAAATCCCACTTATACAAAAATCATGTTATCACTTTATGTTTCTTGTCGTGCATAAATAACATTTTAAAAAACCATAAAAAATGTCTTATATGGTTATGAGTTATAACCAATACCGCGAAATATGTCGTATGAAACAAGGGACGAAAATATTTTGTAAAAACTTCGTTAACGCTACACTCTAAAATTGTATTTTTACAAGGTTATAAACTTATAATACCATATTGTTAGGTTGTTACACCGATATCTAAACGACATCACTACATCAGTATGAATGATTATGTGGATTGAGTTGGAATCAATGTTCGACCCCAAACGATATAATTTCTCCTAAAGCCCAGGTTTGCTCCATCAATTTCTTATTTGTACTTCTTCGTTAGCTTCTCCTTGTACCGAGTCATGATCCTGCAACTAGAACATGATCGCTCAATGTCGCTAAGTTGGTACAAAAGCTATCTGAGAACCTTGCCTTTAGATTCACCTAGGGTTGTTACTCATGGTTGGTTTAGCTTGAAAAATAACGGCATTATGACCCCATCTCATAGAAGTTGGGGTTACCGAAACTTTTTCAAGTGTCCTACTCCGTCTCGCCTGTTCCCTGAACCCAATCAAGAGATATCTTGCATCTCTATGGACGTTCCAACTATCTATGCTTGGTCAAGTTTCCTCTGTAGCAGAACATTGGTGTCTCAAAAGTTGTGTGATAGATTTGTTTGTCGAGGTCAGTTTATTAATTCTGCCCGGATGCTTGCTTTGTGTAGCCATAGTTATGACTCTGATCCGACAGCTTGCTTGAACCCTATCCTTAAACCCTTTGATCCTTTGTTTCATCTACCGCCATTATATCGAAAGCTTGTGTATGTTGACATTTTCCAGGACCAAACTGATTACAAGATTTGTGTGGAATTCATTTACCTCCATTGCCATGTGAGGGATGACCCACCTGCTTTGTTACGGTTTGACTCCCATTACCTACGACACCCGACTATAGCTTCATCTAGTATCCTGAGGTTTGTTCCTAAAAGCTTAAAGGACTTTGATCCTATGCTCTTGAACCTTCTCATGGTGGCGACAACCCCCATAAGCGTTCCCCCCGTGGAAAACCTTTTTACAAGTTCAATCGCGTCATCCGTTAGAGCCGTTTATGACCACTCGCTGGTCGAAGATCTCGTGAAGTCTGACTTCAAGTACGAATCCGCTTTGGTTCCAATAGACATCTCAAATATTGTAAAACTGTTTCAGTTTGAAAATCCCTTTGTTAAGCTCATGGAGCTTCTATCTTTAGTTTTCTTTGTCTATCATGAATCATGTTGTAAGAACTCACCTCTTGCTGAGGTTTAGATTGAATGAAAATTCATGTTTGTCCAAAAAAAAAAGAAAAAAAACCAATACCTTTAAATATGTCGTATGAAACAAGGGACGAAAATGTTTTGTAAAAACTTCGTTAACGCTACACTCTAAAATTGTATTTTTACAAGGTTATAAACTTATAATATCATATTGTTAGGTTGTTACACCGATATCTAAATACGACATCAGTATGAATGATTATGTGGATTGAGTTGGAATCAATGTTCGACCCCAAACGATATGATGATGATACTAATCACTGACAACCAATTTGTGAATGTAGTTATTGTACCCTAAACATTTTGACGGAAACATGATGGTTCTTTAATAATTAAGAATGATGACCATTCCTTATCAATTACTTATTTAGTAATTTAGTAAATTAATCAAAACCTTTTATATGTGCTCGTTATTGCTGTTGAGATAAGAAATAATTATTATTTTTTTCTTGATAAAATAAAGTGAAAGTTTAATTTTATAAAGACAGCCTAACATCTGGAGATCCGAGAACAGGTATCTTGCTTTTGGAGCTTTCTGACTATTTAAATCAAAATGTTTTCAACTTATGTTCGATCTGAGATTTTATAATATACTCAGATTCTAATTTGTTTCCTTTTGTTTTGAATGCTCGCAAAAATGTGTTTTCTTGTAGGTAAGAGAGTTAATGTATGATTCAAATTTTCTTAGTTTGTTTCATCTCCATTAATTGGTTAAACCTTATATATTAATATTAGAATGTTAAACTTTTTATAATAAACAAATATCCAGTTCTACTTTTTGTTTTTGTGGATTTAAATTCATATTGTGACAAAACATCATCGAATTTAATACAAACTATTCGGAATCAAGTCTGACAAATGCATGTACTCTGTCTTTTTCTTTCTTTATATAAAAAAAACGTTTTCCCATACTTAATATTAAATCAATATGTTCTCTATTGTTCTTGGAGTAGTTAACTGCTGGGAAAGTTCTTAATTACGTGATTATGTGGGCAAGTCAAGTTTGTCTACAAGCCGTTGACCTAGTAAATTAAAAGAAGGATGATTTGTCATTTGTATATTTTGACATTCATAACGAAATTAGTGAATATACATACAAAATATATTAAATTGGTAGAGATGCAGTGAAGAGAACTTACATTAAATTGAGAGAGGTCAATGCTATTGGGTTCATAAAACTTCAAAAACAAATTAAAAAAGTCATGTGGCTGCATGTGGTATATGAAGGTACGTCGAAATCAATTCCATTCCATGAGTCTATTCTCCTACTGTCTTTTTTTCTCTAGTACTAGCGTTAGAGTGACTTTTTACATATATATACATATATATATATATATATATAACCAAAATATATATAACTTTGAAGTACAACGATGATGAAGTCATGAAACAAAGCTTGTCATGTAATGATAACTAGATTATAAACAAAAATCGATTAACAATGCCAAATGTCAGCATCAATTACCAAAAATCCAGTAAGATCATGAATGGGAAAATGGGTATATCAATATGATGGGCATATTTTCACAAGTTGGAAGCATGTATATTGACAGAATAATAATGTTTGATATTTTGCATTCTAGTCTCAGCTAATTTTGTAAACATTAAAAATTGGAGCATAGTACTACATTTAAATTAGTGAAAGAGATTGGGAAAAGTAAAATTCATGAGTGACCAAAAACATAGCCTAGTAGTTTATGACTTGTGCTAGTCTCGTCATAACATTACCACGTTGATTCAAACCCACGTATACATATATATGATAGATGAACAATTTTTTGCCATTAATGATCTCACTCGATTTCGGTTTGTGATTTGAATTTTCTTAGAAAGTGGACATGAAAGAGTTGATATATATCTACGGCAAATGGATATGAACATGAAGGCAGCTAAAAGAATACTCAGTGGATAGGAACATTGAAGACAATTGTGAAATGAATTGGGAACATCGACAGCAAACCCTACATTATACAAGCATTTTCTTTGCAAGGTCCCCTATCCACTTGTGTTTAATGTCCCACAAAGGAACCATGCATCATTTAATTCAGAACTACAATATACAAGCATTCTCATTCTATCACATGCAACTCTTGAGTAAGTTTACTAATATCATTCTTGTGATATATAGTTGTAGTCACCTGTTAATATCATATTACAAAAACTAAGCATATGTTATCGGGTAACAATATTGTAAGTGGGTTATTTTTGTAAATAAAACACAATGTAATAAGCTCAATGTTCCTTACGTAGAAAGTAGCGATAAACACTAATAACATCTACAAAAGACTTTCTACGTGAACCTTTAAAATTATATATACTGAATTCATGCGCTGGAAAAAGATGATAGTTTTTTTTGTCAAATTTTTGTTTACTAAAAATTATAGTTTTATGAGCCGCTCTCACAGGAAAGCTCATGGATGTTGTTAGATGAGCCGCTCTCACAGGACGCCGGGGACGTATGTGATCGAGGGCTCTGTAAACATCGCCGTTGACGGCTTAGTCTCGGGCCTCCATTGAAAGGCTTCTAGTGCGTCTATTGCTTGAGGAATTTGGCTTCTACAAAGTGTACCCGCCCTTCGTCTCGAGCTTACCACACGGGAAGAACACCAATATCGTTATCACTTCGTCCAACTCTATTCACCTCGTGCCTATGTCGAGTGGACGGACTGAGATCATGTTTACGAATTATGCTTCCATGTTTTTACCTTTTTTTGCCATGGGACCATTTCTATAGGATTATAATCCATGATTGTAAACCTAAACCTTTTTCATTTCAATGAAATATTTACATTTTTAGCAAAAAAAATTATAGTTTTATCAAAATAAGTATAATAAAGGGAAAAAAAACTTGAAAATATCGAAAAATGACGACTAAAATATGAACACTCGTGCAAAGAGTTGTTATCCACGATGTGTACGTATATGGTAGATTAGCGTGAAAGAGAAGTGCTCGAACTATATTATCGATGGTCCGAATCATTTTTTTCTGCCCTACAATTGTGCTGTCAGGTCATGAGGGCATGCATGACAAAGCAGAAGAAAATTATTTCGTGACAGGCGAAGAAATCATAGAACTTAGAGTTGTGGTCGCCATCGTTAATTTTTTTTTTTTTTGGGTGGAATGCTCGCCGTCGTTATTGCAACGGCGTGATTTACATAAACAAACAATAATAATAATCTGAAACCAAAAAGGTTAATGAAGATATTTAATTAAGTCATCAATCAGCTTATAAACATAAATGAAAAAATGTTTGGAATGGAATTATTTTAAGTGTTCGAAACTCTTGTAATCGTTTCGTGAATACTAAATTAATTTTTTACTCAAGTTTTATTCATTAATTAATTTTCTTTTACTAAGTTTTTGGCCCACTCAAGCTACTGTTAGATGAACTAACTTGTGAAATCGAATTAAATGATACGTTAAAGCGGATTAAGAGAATGGTTTAGACGTAATGTAAAACCGCTAGTCGAGACCCGAATAAAGAAAGTGCTTAGAGGAAGAAGTGGACAAGATATAAGGGTGGATAATTGTTCAAGTGTGTGTGTTTGTGTTGTATCATTGTCTATGTGGTAAAATTGGCGAATCTTTTGATGAGAAAACGTGTTTAGTTGCTTCTGTTATATGATTACTGTCTTTCTAATGATTATAATAGAGAAACAAGATTGGTGACTATTAAAGAATCAATATAAACAATGTTTTGATCAACTTCGCTTAAAAAGAGATACACGAATAATTTGTATAGTATTTTCGTTAATTGGTTCAATTGTTGGTGCGTATAGATCTATTGACCATCCCTACAAGCTGTATTTTTACCAGACAACATTGGTCGAACCATGTGCTAGATTGCATGATCAACTGGTTTATTGGTGTTTTGGGAGTTATGAATTGAAGCGATCGTATTATTTTGTTTTATTGTTAGAAACAAAAACTTCCTTTAAAATTTTAAAATATTATTGGCAAGACTGTTAAGGTTTGCAAAGTTTAAACATTTGATGACAACAAAGAGGTCATGAAACACAAGAAAATAAGTAAATAACAATCAAACTCCGTAAGTAAGAATATAGTTTTTTCTCAATTATTTTCTTTAATATCTTATTACTCATAAAGTCGCATGTTAAAATTTACGTACGTTCACAATTTACTTTCAAAGGTGATTTCCTTGTGTCTCATGACCTCTTTTGTTCGTAAAATAAATCACATTTGAAAGTAAGGAAAATACGACATATTTAATATGAAAATAAACTGGGGTCAGGTTAACAATCTTTCTTCTTCTTTTCCAAAAAAAGAAAGAAAAAAAAAAACAAAGAGAGAGTACATGAAGGGATCATAGAACCATGGCCTTGATCAACGGCGTCGTTTATGGATAATGTCAAAAGCAAACTTTGTTTACATTACATAAGCTGAATTTGAGGTACAAATTGTGAGGATTTTGATTTCTTATATGTTTGCTTTGTTGTCATTAGTCGCATCTGTACAACTAACTCAGAGATTAATTAGGAGCAGTTAATCACTACAAAAGAAGAGCACTAGCTAGTGTCTTAGTAAGACTTAGGAAAATATATCAAATTGATGATTTGTTTATTTGTGAGACATGTGTACATAACTATGAGAAAATAGATTTGTAGGTTTTGTTGAAAGTTTGTTAGCTGATCACTTTCTCATGAGACAAAGTTGACATTACGAAAACTAATATATACAAAGTGGTTTTGTCAAAATCTTTTTCAATATATATTTAGGTCGGAAACACGAAGTTTGGTAGGAAGCACTTCACAGACACACCCACATGAAAAAAATTACAATTTTCAGATTTTTGTATTTTTTCCTACAAATTAACAACTGTTAAGTTCTCTAATCAGTGCAAACGTAAGAAGAATTTACAAAAATATATTTTAGAGAAACTTCAAGTCTTTTTATATATTTACTTCACAAACGTCCCTTTTTTTTTTTTTTTTTTTGTCAAAACACAAACTTATTAGTGTGAAATAATCTAAAGCATAGAACTAAAACACTAACATCTTGGCCGACGTGGAAAATAGAAAAGGGAAGCTGTGTTCTTTGGCTTGGTATGTGAAAAAAAATGGGCTACAAAAAGGGAAAACGAACTGAAGTGCTTTATTGAAAACCACATGGTGGCAACAAAGCTAAACAATGACCATTCAATGATCATTACAAAGACTCTTCTTCTTGTTTTGGTATCAAATTGGGTCCCCGAGAGAAAACTTCCATATTAATTTTGTGGAAGACTCATACCAAAACTAGAGCCTGCAAAATGCAAATCATCATCATTGTATGTAGTTTGTTACTTTCTGCAACAACCCATACGAATATACCCGCTTTCGTGTCTTAAGAACGTTTTTGTGTGGTAATATGGCTGGTTTCAAGTCTCTCTCAACAAAATCATCAACGAAATCTCTCTACTTATGCCTACTTGGAAGAGAGATAAAGCCAACAACATATCGAGGTCTTCTCATGGACAAACCAAATAAACGATACACGCAATGACACGAGACACGCAACGCAATCACAAGCGTCATTCGAGAAAAATAAACTTGTCCTTGAGGTTTTCCTTCAAGACGAACCAAAAAATCATAGTTTATATCCTAAATACATTCACGCGTAGGAAACTAACAGAGCAAATTAGTACCACTAAAGTCGGCTATTTTTCACAACAGGAGAATGTAAAGCCAAGAACACATGTTTTTATAACATGGATTCTACTAGGAGATTGTTCTTGATTCAGAGTCTCTATGCAGATACTTCATAACAAGTAAGTGCATAGATGTGCAGAGGCTTATCACTTTATTTGAGTCAAAAACAAGGCCATGGAACATACATAAAGATCTCATCCCGTGCAAACAATCTTATTTTCTAATAAAAAAAAGTGTAGATGAATCCGGGAGAACTTATCTTACATTCTGACAAAATAACTATGGTCGAATCATCATCATTTGATTAAAAGGATACAAACCCAAGTAAAACTAAATGGAAGTAATAACTTCTGCCAAGAAAAAAGTATGAGAGTTCAAATCTCAAATGAGAGATTGCAAAGACAGTTGACAGATGTAACTTAAAAGAACCTGACTTTCCTTGAAAACATCAAACTTTAGCGCAAAACAATCACCGGGATGTTAAGCCATCCATCTACTTCAAGTGCTGGTACTAGATGGGACTGAGATAGTTGGCAAATCTACCTGTTATCAACGATTTTGAAAGTCGTTAGAATCTTTCCTTACTGGGCTAACAATGTGTATAGAATGAATCCTTCCACACCAAAGTTCACGATATGCTAAATACGCATATGCGATTGTTTCAGTGAACTAAACTCAAAACCACCAAACACTGCCACATTTACAACTTCATTTTTTGACAAAGTGTTACTAAAGAGATTTGATTTACATGAACCCAAAAACTGAAACTTAATCCAAAAGCAGGTTTTGGTATTATTACCTTCAGGAGAAGTGACATCAGAGGGGAGTTTCGAAACAAGACAAGCAGCAGCAACAAGACTGTGAAATGGTTGCTGTGTGCTTAGCTCTCGCCGAAGCAACCTTTACAGATTCAAAAAATCAAAATCCAAACTTTCAATCAAGGGCATCATTGAAATCAACAACACAGAACAAGCAGATTCACATCGAGAGGCATCGAATTATATATACCTGGGAACAGAACCTTCGATTCGTGAAGACGTATTGAAGCGCGGGGAAGTGAAATTAGGGTTTGGGACTGAGGAGGGTTTAGCTCTAGGTGAGATCAATTTTCGTGCAGTAGCGTTCCTGAAGATGGATCTCATTGACGTCGTCGACCTAGATGCGATACCAATTGCAGCCATTTCCTCTCTGGCTCCTTTCTTCGATTGCTTCCTTCTGCAAAGTCCGTCCCCAAAACCTTCGTAAACCCTCCATCAACTCGATGCGCCGGTTCGAGTAAACCGTGTAAATCAAACCGGATATTTTCCGGTTTGGGAACAAAATCGACCTACAGCCTTGGTTTGTTTGAACCAATTTGAAACCAAAATCATTACGAATTAGTTTGGTACAATTTTGGTTTAGATGGTTTGATGATTTGAATGTTGGATCATGCTAGGCACAAATTACAATATTCACAATCACTATCTTGGTAGAACACTATCATGACCAAAGTAAGTTACACATGAATACTTTCTTTTAAAATTAGCTGAGCAATCCCAAGAAACAGATACGATGACAAACAAAAAATTGAGTTAGATCCTTCTTCGGTTATCGACTCGTGTTCTCTTGAGGTCAGGTTGTGGTGTTTGGCTGCTCGGTTGTAACCTCTTTTGGTTACCACTTTCTTCAATCTGTTTACAATGTTGACAACAACGAGGAAATGTTTTTACTCGAGAGTCAAAAAAATTTCTAGAGTTAACTTGTAAAATGCAAACTTAATAGGTTCTTTACCTTATTGAGTTTTTCCCTGACGGCATTAACTGTTTGATTCATTGAAGAGGATGCAAAATACTCCTATATATCCCAATAAAAACCTTATCAGACCAAGATGACAGATATCTCCAAGTTTTTCGACACAATTGTTCAAGTAAGCAGCATTCAAACACACAACAGAACACAGACCTGGTTAGAAGAAACTCGAGAAACAGGAGCATTTCTTCTATGGAATTGGTACTCCATCTCTCTTCTAATGACAAAAAAAAAAGAGGAAGCAATCTCATGCACTAACTCGATGTGTTTATTCGATATTAATAGAATCGTCCAAGTAAACCATCTTGTTTTTTACCTTTGTGGGGAGAAATTGTCCGTTTGTGTCAAAGCTGGTCCACCTAATTTTGTAACTTGAGAGGTGCTCTTTTCTTTCTGGGCTGTTCACAAGACGAGAACCAACCCTGTCAGTAATTTTCTAACAGTATATATTTGGCTTATGAAGTTATACTAGGACTTGTCCTAACAGTTTTATATTATCCCCTTTGATATCAACCCTGTCAGTGCTTTTCTAACCCCAAAAACTTAACTAATTCAATGCTATAAGCAAAATGTTAGCTTTATCAACATGTGAATGATGCCATGGAAATAGCTGACAGCTTCTCTTTCCAATTTCTACAATGATTAACTGACAGTAAAATTAGTTGAAGGTGGAAAATGGAAATATAAAACTTACGGTTAAGTCTTGCAAGCACTTCTTTCCTCCTGGTTTCTAACTTATCCTTTGTGTCATTGAGGCTTTCGAATTGAGGAGCATATGAAATTTGGAGCCGATTACCCAAGAAAGCTGATTCATCCAACTTCCTCTTTGCAAATCTATCAAACAAACAACATATCTTAATATAAAACAAATTCTCCCTCTAGGAACCAAAAGTGGTAAAATAGCAACACACACAACTTAGGCAGATGAACAAATATGACAGTTTTATCCTAAGGAACTAAAATCCAGATATCATCACACACCAAGGAACCTGCTTAGGGATCTTTTTCTATTAAATCTATTTATCTCAGCCAAAACAAATTGTTCATTCTCGGATAACAACTGAAAGAACAGTAGATTACATATGAGTTTATAGCCAAATAGGAATCTCAGTGATGCCAAGTTGTTCAATCAAAGGGAAAGAAGAATCAAAACCTGGCGTTAGTGACGAGACGAAACTTAATCCAATAGACATCGGTGAACTCCTCACAGTCTTCTGCATCCATAGGTTTACATCTACACGAATCAAAATTTAACCAAATCAAAGGACCAAACAAACAATGATCATATTCCATAAGAACAATGCCAGAAACAAAAAGAGGGCAAGAGCACACTACTCACTCTTCAACCTCTCCATAAGTCATGAATAATTTCATGAGCTCATCACCACAACCCAAAGCTGGGACATTACGTACTATTAAGTATCTGATAAACCCAACAACAAAAGGTTCAAAATCAATAAATTGAACCAGTAAAAAAGCAAGAAGAACAAATTTGATTTGAGTAAAATTCACCTTGATTCATCGCAAACTGTATAAACCCTAACAGCTGGGGTCTCATCTTTGTATCGACCCATTCTTCTGCAATTCTTTAGAGGGACACGATTCAGTCCGTAATCAAAGAAATTGATACTAAATACAATCAAATTGTGACTAAATTGAATAAAACTTGCACTGTTCTTTACAGTAATCGGCAAGGAGATCGAAAAAGGTATGAACTTTAATTGCTCGATACCTGAGTGAATGAATTCACAAATCGATCTCAGCAAGTCTGAAAAAAAATTCAAAATTCCCAAACCCTAATTTCAGATATTCAAAAGAGAGAACCGAAATCGACCAAACGACGTCGTCCCGAAGTACACTCAAAACGACGTCGGCTTATCAGAGTGGAAAATAAAAGAAAGTAACCCAACTCTTTCAGTGATAACCAATAATACTCTTTCAGTGAAGAGATTATAAGTATAGAACCAATAACATTTATTTGAGTAAAGTATTTAAAAATCTGTAGTTGAATAAACGATTTGGGTTGGAGTTAGACTCTATTAAAATCCACTACTAATCTACTATCCAATAACACCCACTAAAAGAACAATCTAATAAATGCGTATTCATAGAGGACAAAATGCTCGACAATAAAGTTCACCGAGATAAACAAGTTTACAACAAAGTGACAAACTAAAAACAAACACCATTTTGTACAGCTTCTACATATCCTTGTGAAGAACTGTCACAAGCTTCTCATACAAATCTCTATCCACAAGCTTTTTATCCCGCAACATCTCCAACAGTCCTGTCGCTTCATTATACTTCCCATTCCTACAACTCTCATCAACAAGTGTTCTATACGTGATAAAATCAACCAAACGGCCATTCTCAATCATCTCCCACAAACAATTCACTGCATCATCGATCTCACCGCTAAGCGCAAGAGCACTAACCAGAGAGTTATAAGACTTCCCATTTGGAACAAAACCTTTTCCTTTCATCTCATTAAACAGTTCTCTAGCATTAATGGTCCTACCTTGTGCACATAACCCATGTATTAGATAATCATAAGTAAATGAGTTCGGCTGACAACTGTAAACCACACTCATCTGGTGAAATATCCTAAGAGCATCATTGACGTGAAGCGAGAGCACGTAACCTTTAACCAAACAGTTCAAAGCGAACACGTCTGGTTCAATCCCGCTATCCACCATTTGCCGAAACAAAGATCTCACCGTCTCCATGTACATGTGACTTGTGTAAGAATTGTTACCTCTACCCAACAAGGCTTTGAAGAGAATATGATATGTTCTAATCGTTGGTCTACATTCCAAGTTCTTGCTTGTCACCATGTGTCTGAATATATTCACCGCCCGGATCAACTTCCCTGCTTTCGTGAAATAGAAGATGATCGAATTGTATAGATTCTCGTTACCAATGTGACGAACCGAGAGTACTTGGTTCACAATATCATCCATTTCTTTGTACATTTTCGCAGCTCCGAGCTTCCTAATGGCAATGTGGTAAGAGCAATTCTCATGCTTGAATCTTGGCTGCTGCGATGCCCAGTTAAAGAGATGGAAACACAGAAACGGGTCTTCTTCAAGAGTTATAGCATCGGTGAGTTCTTCAGGTGTGAATCTTGGTGGAAGTTTCGAAACTGTTTCTTGAAACTTTGATTCGTTAAGGACTGGTTTCGTACTCGATTTCTTTCTATTGCTGATTCTCCTTCTAAGTGAACGTGTTGGAGCTGTAGTTGAGTATTGTATATACATAGAAACAGATGATGATCGACCTAACACTTTGATTCCAAGAGTAAAAGCTCCTAATTAGAACACATTTTGCAGAGTTGAAACAATGATTCCAAGAGTAACGATTCACAAGTACCTTGACTAGTTGAAGCAATGACACCAAAAAAATCTTCGATAAATGCTCAGTTCTTGTGGAAGAAAACTTCTGAATTCGAATCAAAATCGAAACTTTTCATCAGAGTAAGATAAACCCACAAGAAATTTTCAAAATTTTATCAAGAACATCATCACAAACGTTGATTCCAGGAAAATAGTGAAATTACCTTAAAACAGAACCTTCGATTCGAGATTGACGAGGAGAAGAGGAAGTGTAGAAGCGAGACGAAGTGGAATTAGGGTTTAGGAGGGAGGGTCTAGCTCTGGGTGGGATCAAAACTCGTGCTTTAACGGTTCTGAAGATGGAGCCCAGAAATGTAGACCTAGTTAGAACCATTTTTGATTCGACTGCTTCGTTTTGCAAAATCCTCGAAACCTCAAAACTCTCTTTCCAAAGGGACTGGAGAAGACGGTTCAATAAACTGAAGAAACTAAACCGGGATTGTTCGGTTTAAATTAACCGGAGTCATGAGGCGAGGGACACGCATGAAAGAATAGGAAGGCAAATTGGAGAGTTTATGGAAAATGGTTTTAGGCTGGTTAAGTTTTGTTTGGGACTAAAACTGCATACAAATTTGGGTTCAAATTAATTTTTTTAACAAAATAGAATTTTTCGTAGTGTGTCGACATGCATCAACAAAACAAATCCCCTAACTAATATAACGGAAGTTGTACATGTTTAAAACTAATTTCATTCTTTATAAAAAATTACAAGAAATTGTCACTACACGTCATAAGTATCAAATAACAAATAACAAAATAATAATAGTCATTAAAGATAAAATATCATATTTTATTTTTTTCAATTCAATTATTTTAAAAAGTAAATAATAACCAATCAAATTCAATAAATAATATTTGATATCTACCTTAATTTTTTCATTTAGTCATTTTCATGAAAGTACATAAATTTTTAGGTTCACAAAAAATACATGAATTAATTTTTTAAGTAAGTCTGCGGAGGTGAGGTGGTGCGAGCAAAAGTGATGCAAAACGCAGTTGTTATGACTAGTGGAATTAAGGGTTTGCAAGTTGGGATAATACGATTTGGGGTGATTGTGATGTATTGAAAACAAAAACCTAATAGATGTAACTGTTTAGGTTATAAAAGAATTTGCTGAGGAATTCATCGATAAATAAATTTTCAAATATTTTACTATCGATAAATGATGACTTTCAATTTTAATTTATGTGGTATCAAAGAAATTTTATAATTTTCTCAACAAGTTAGAAATACAATATGAGTTGTTTTCTTAAAAAAAAAATTAAGAAAATAAGACGTTTACACTTATCTTTGTAGCAAATAAAAAATTAGTTGCCTTGTATGAATCAGTGCCTATACATAGTGATGTTAATATGGGTTTCAAACCCCATTTAATTAAATGGGTATGTTATACAAAATTCTGCCCATTTAGTCCCATTTATATAAAAATATTAAATGGGTTTAAATTGGGTAGTCCGATTAAACTCATTTAATATATGAGATTATCCATAAATTAATGGGTATGCAACGTTTAATTTTTTCTTTAGCATATTTTTTATTCAACGAAACCTCAAATCTGAAAGTCGTGAATGACACACAAATCGTCAACATCATCTTGATTATGAGCCTCAATGAATCTTGGTGAGTTTTAAAACAATAATTTTGTATTTCATCGGTTTTTTTTGTTGATGAATTGGTTGATGGGTTGTGTTAATTAAATGTGTTGATTAAGTAGATGTGTTCCTTTTTGTCTAAACCTAAAGTATAGTTGTAGATTCTCTGTTTTGATTCATCTAAGAGATTGAACATAGTTGAAATATATGGTTTTGCTACTGTTGTATTAGACTGCGGTTGTTATGAAATTATTTTGTCTCTAATTACTTCATGTTCATACTGATTATTCCAGTAAAAAAATATATTTATTTTATATGGGTCTAAATGGGTTTAGACATATTTAAATAGGCAGAATTAAATGGGGTTTAAACTTAAATAGATTTATATGGGTTTAAAGTTAAATATGATAAATATAAATGGTTTGGGTTTAAATGGGGTAGGTTTGCCCATATTAACATTACATATACATATTGTGTAGGTTTAATTAAAATTTGGAAGCTAAGATTTAAGCGGATCAATGGAATAAAAGAAAAAGAAGAAAAACAAGTTGATTTTTAATGAAGACTATGTGACATATAAAGGTTTACATCTATTAGAGTTTCTCAAAAACGTTTTGACAATGTGTGTTTAAATCTCAAATTACCCAAACATCACATAAAAGTGGACATAGATAAATGAATACCTTGCATTATGAAATCGAAAGAATTCATGTGAGAATGAATATCATTTTTTAAAATTATAGGATATCAATCACAAAAGATAAACCAACTTGGTAAAAACAAAAGTGAAATATTTGGTGGCTACGATTAAAACTACTGACAAAAACAAATTGTATTTCTTCAAAATTATTTATGACATTGATAGAATAAATAGTTCACATCCTAAAAGATGGAATGCACCTAATATATCACAAAAAAAAATTGAATCCAAGTATTTGAAAAACTGATGACCTCTTTTGGTTTCCAATCTTCACCAAAATGTGCAAGGTATGAACATAAGACAAATCTATTAAAAAAAACTTTAGAATCCAACAAAGCATCAAATCGTCTTGAATTTTGTTTGCAGATTAAAAAAAACTAGGATATATCCCGTGCTTAAAGCACGGGTCAACATTTTTTAAAAAATTATAATCTAATAATAAAATTATTGTTTTATTTTTTTCTTAAAGTTATTTTGTTTGAGATAATATTTATTTTAAGTTGTTATGTAAATCTATTAGTATATTTGAATAATAATTATTTTAGAATATTATAGTATTTTATTTTTGACGTATTATTACAGTTTTATATTGTTTGTTTGTTGTATTTGCATCATTATTTTATGAAATATAAAATAGTAATTTTAATATTATAATTGTGAGCAAATAAAAATTATTAATTTAACATTTATATAAATTTAGTTTTACCAACCTGCCAATGTGGAAATTAAAACACACATTTTCATACAATAAATAATATATCTTCGTTTTAGAAAATTCAAATCACAACATATGCAGAAAAAAATATGCATTTTAAATTATAAGTATTATATGAAAATTCTAAACAATTTGTAAATAAAATAAAATAAAGATGATAGGAGAATCATAATTTGAAAACTTAACAAAATCTTCGAATTTAGTTATTAAAAATAATTGTATTGTAAACTTGGATATAAAATCTTAGTTTTTAAGATTCTGATTGGTTTATATATTTTAAAAAAAAAATAATTAGTAATTTCGTCCATAATTTATTAGAGAGAGAAAATATTTTTTTTTAGAATTTTTTAGATTTTTTAATATTTGATTTGTGAGTGTTTTTTATTTTTAATTAATTAGATTTATTTAAATTAGTTAATTAAGCTTAATTATTTTTTTCTAATGGTAATTGAATGTAATTTTTTACACATTTTAGGGTTAGTTTCATATTTGTACTTCTCAATTAATATAGTAAGATAAACCAATAAATATTTATCATTGTCAAGATAGTTTTGATTTAAAATATTGAATATTTCTAAAATCCAATTCCACAATCATGAGTAAAAAAAATTAGGGTTAGGAGTCAAACTACATCTAATATTGCAAGCGTTAACTCAATACTTACAAATCTACAACACTAATTTAGTATTCTATCAACTAAATTATCGATTACTAGTATATTGATAATCCTTAAGATAATTTTGATTTGATACTAAAACAAGAAACAAGAATTTACAAATCACAATATATTTTGACGATATACTACATAATCACCACAAGTAGATTCAACATCCACATTTGAAGTGTTCAAAATCAATTAAATTCACAACAATTTGATATTGAACAAAAACCTTCATTAATATAGATTTCTCTTAGTTCTAATATACAAGTATTAATCTTGTTAATATTCTCAAGTTCATGCCCAAAAATATTTGTTCCCTAGAGTTCTTATTTATATACATGCATTATGTCGATTATAATTAAGAGAACTTCTTCAAATTACCACACTTCAAGTTTTTATTTCTAAAAAACCTACAAAAATTTATTTATTAAAATACCACTATCACTTCTTCTAATTTTTTTGAGCCACCGTGAATGTGTCACCGAACTGGTAGCTTGTGTAGTACGAGTTTCAATGTGATCTCTTAATGAAAGCACCAATCGGTAGGCTCAAATGTAGCCTACTAAATTAAAAAAAAAAGATATGAAATAATTTTTTTATTTAGATTGATAACTCTATAAAAAAATATTATTTAGATTGATTATTTTATATTTAGGATATAGTTTTTTAAAAAGTAGAGTTTTAGTATTAAGGATTTAGGCTTTTGTTTTGAATGTTGAAAAGTTTAGTTTTATTTTGGTTTGTTTTAAAAAAAAATTTTAAAAAATAAAAATTAATAATTATATTTGTGAAAGAAAGATATCGGTAAGAATTACCGTATAATTAATCATCATACTTTTTTTTTTTTTTTTGAACAAAATTAATCATCATACAATATGGGTTGTATGACGAAAAAAAAACACAAGTTAATTTGTCCCATTTGTCTTTCAGTATACTCTCTCTCCCCTTCCTCCTAACCATATAATCCGCTATTGATTTATGACATCACCAGACGATTAAAATGTCAGACATAAATTAAAACACAAAACAAAAGAAGTAAAAAGTTGAAATGTTAATATCTTAAAATCTTATGTTAGATCAGATTTTATTATCAACCCAAAAAAAAAAAAAAGTTAGATTTATTTCACATTCACTGTTACTTACTTCTTCCATAGAACTTCTCATCACTCTCTCTCTCTCAGACACAACTGTACTCTCTCTGGCTGATTTGGAAGAAAACCCTAATTCCCAATTTTTATTTTTTTGTCGTTTTACTTCTTTCACTTGTCTTCTCCGGCGAGGAGAAGTTTTTTTGGTTTGTAGATCTAACAAAAAAGTTTTCATCTTTCACTATGCAATACTGAGAAAAAAAACCACTAGGAACAATGTCAAGCTCCGACCCGAAACCCGGAACCAAACCGGGTCAATGGCCACCAGCTCCAGAATCAGCCGCAATGCCACCGTCTTCTTGGGCTAAAAAAACCGGATTTCGTCCCAAATTCTCCGGCGAGACTACCGCCGCCACTGATTCTGGTCAGCTCTCATTACCGGTTAGAGCTAGACAACAAGAGACCCAACCGGATCTTGAAGCTGGTCAAGCCAGGCTACGTCCTCCTCCTGTCTCCGCCGTAACTAACGGTGAGACTGATAAAGATAAGAAAGAGAAGCCACCACCACCACCACCAACAACAACAACAACAATACCGCCACCACAACCACCTCCTGGTTCTGTTCCTCCGGTTAAGGATCAGCCGGTTAAGAGAAGGAGAGATTCCGATGGGGTTGTTGCAAGATCAAATGGACCTGATGGAGCTAATGGGTCATCAGGTGACCCGGTTAGAAGACCGGCTCGTATTGAAGAGACAGTTGAGGTTTTGCCTCAGAGTATGGATGATGATTTAGTGGCTAGAAACTTGCATATGAAGTATGGTCTTAGAGATACTCCTGGACTTGGTGAGATTTTAACTACTTGTTAATTGCTATTTGATTCTCTTGATTGTGACTTATATAATTTGGTAATTAATATATATTTATTTAGGTAGATTCCTTTTATGTATATCTTAATTCAACTGTTTGATGTCAGATAGTGACTCAAGTTTTTGTGGATCTTTTAAAGTTTCTTACTTTAATTGCTATTTTTTTTATATTGGGTGTGGCTAATGATGATTGTGTGTGTGTTTTTTTTGTGTTTTAGTTCCAATTGGGTTCTATGGTTTGCAGCATTACCTTTCAATGCTAGGCTCATTGATTCTGGTTCCACTGGTTATTGTTCCTGCAATGGGAGGTTCACACGTAAGTTTGATTCTTTTGGACCCTCCTTCACTTTGATCAATGTGGATCTCATTTCATTTCATCTTTTTGAACCATCTGTTTTTGGGGTTATAGGAGGACATTGCAAATGTTGTTTCGACTGTACTTTTTGTCTGTGGTATCACTACATTGTTGCATACTTCATTTGGGTCGAGGCTTCCTTTGATTCAAGGTCCTTCCTTTGTTTTTCTGGCTCCGGCTCTCGCCATTATTAACTCCCCAGAGTTTCAAGGTTTGAATGGAAATAACGTAAGTTGGAAAACCAAAAACCTCTTTTGCTATTTATCTCTAAATGAATATGCCAATCATTTGGTTCCTTTAAGGATACTGTTTTACCATCTGCATGTAACTGTTATTCAGATTGTGGCCTCATACTGTTTTAGTGAAATCATACACTGCCCTTTAATTTTCACAATTTGTTTGGGTTTCTAGTGTAAAAATCATTCAAATAGACCGGCAGAGCTTTCCCCTCAATTTTAATGGCGTAGTTTACTTAGCCAGGAATAATGATTCTGCATGAGGAAAAATCCTGCACTAGGCACGAGTCCATGGAAAAGAAAGTTTCCTACTTTATGCTAATATGTTTATGCGTTTGTCTATAGCATTGATGTACTCAATGCATGTGATGGTTTGTGAATTAGTTCTGGCTTGTGTCTTTTCTTTAGTGAGAATTAGATTGTCTTGTACAAAGAATGTGACATCAAGTATTGTTTGTTGGTTAAATACGGTAGAACTTCAAGCATATCATGAGAGAGCTGCAAGGTGCAATCATAATTGGTTCAGCTTTTCAAGCAGTGCTTGGATACAGTGGCCTAATGTCCCTGATTTTGAGGTACACATCTCTTCATTTGTCCAAAGCTGACACCTTCCAAATATAAATCAAGCATTAGTTATTATTTCCAATTTGGTGTTTCGTCTACGCATGGTCGTTGTGGCTTTTTCTGGTGCTGTATTTACTTGCATTCATAATGTTTTGACTATCTATATAGGTTGGTCAATCCAGTAGTTGTTGCTCCAACGATTGCTGCCGTTGGACTCTCGTTTTACAGTTATGGTTTTCCGCTTGTTGGTAAATGTCTTGAGATCGGTGTAGTGCAGATCCTACTTGTGATCATCTTTGCCCTTGTAAGTTTAGTGAAGTTTACTTTTAACCGTCCTCTTGGCAAATAAGAATCTTTAGATGCTAGTTTCAAATTTTGCTTTACTTCGTGAAGTTATGTTAAACTTATCATATCACACCAGGTTTCATGTAACACAATTTGATATTTTACAAATTTTGCTGCAGTACCTCCGGAAAATTTCTGTTTTAAGCCATCGTATTTTCCTTATTTATGCGGTAAGTAAACTCATGTCTGCTTTTTCCTTGTCTCTTTCGATAGATAGAAAGAGGAAGTACTCTATTTATCTTTACTGCAATTGAATCAACTTAATTAGTGTGGTAATCATCTGGCACTTCCCACTCATCAAGTCTACATGTGATTTTGACTTACTCTCTTAGCTTCATACTGACAGGTTCCACTGAGTCTTGCAATTACTTGGGCAGCTGCATTCCTTTTAACCGAAACAGGAGCTTACACTTACAAAGGTTGTGACCCGAACGTTCCCGTCTCAAATGTTGTATCAAGCCACTGCAGAAAATACATGACCAAAATGAAGTACTGTCGGGTTGATACTTCTCATGCACTGAGTTCCGCCCCTTGGTTTAGGTTTCCTTACCCCTTGCAATGGGGTGTTCCAATATTCAGCTGGAAAATGGCTTTTGTTATGTGTGTGGTCTCCATAATTGCTTCAGTAGATTCGGTTAGTGCTTCCTATCAACTTAAATTCATCAATCAAATCTATGTTTTGAAGTCCAAATATTGCATTCTTCCTAATCAGTTTATGATACAGTATATGCATATAAGGTAATCTTTTATTTTACGGGGCAGGTTGGTTCGTACCATGCTTCGTCCCTATTAGTAGCATCGAGGCCTCCAACTCGTGGTGTTGTGAGTCGGGCAATCGGTCTTGAAGGTTTCACAAGTGTCTTAGCCGGTCTTTGGGGTACTGGTACTGGTTCAACCACTCTCACTGAAAACGTTCACACAATCGCTGTTACGAAAATGGGAAGCCGCAGAGTCGTTGAATTAGGCGCATGTGTTTTAGTTATATTTTCCCTTGTTGGTAAGTAAGTGGCACTGCTTATTTATCTTTGAAGTTTCAAAATTTCTATTTTATCAATATGACCTCTTTAGCAAATACAACATCAATAAATGGATCTGAAAGTTAGCTCAACTGTTCAACAGTACCCATTTTTCACTCACTTTGACTAAAAGAGTTTTTGATATCCTCAGGTAAGGTTGGAGGGTTTCTGGCATCAATTCCGCAAGTCATGGTTGCTTCTCTTCTTTGCTTTATGTGGGCGATGTTTACGGCATTGGGCCTTTCAAACTTACGTTATAGTGAAGCTGGAAGCTCGCGGAATATTATAATTGTTGGGTTAGCGTTGTTCTTTTCTCTCTCTGTCCCAGCTTACTTCCAGCAGTACGGAATATCTCCAAACTCGAACCTCTCTGTTCCAAGTTATTACCAACCTTACATTGTCTCGTCTCATGGACCCTTCAAAAGCCAATATAGAGGGGTACGTTACTCTGTGCCCTCACTTTCACCTTCACTTTGACAGGACCTTCATTGTTCATATTTTCTTGTGTATATTTGGTTGTAGTTGAACTATGTGATGAACACGCTCTTATCAATGAACATGGTGGTTGCGTTCATCATAGCTGTGATTTTGGACAACACGGTGCCAGGGAGCAAGCAAGAACGTGGAGTTTACGTATGGTCGGATAGCGAGACTGCAACGAGAGAACCAGCTCTTGCTAAAGACTATGAGCTGCCGTTTAGGGTGGGCAGGTTTTTCAGATGGGTCAAATGGGTGGGCATTTAAGAAAAACAACACACTGGTAAATATGTCAAATGAGAGATCCCTCTCTTTTTTCTTTTATTATTTCGCCGTCTTTCTCTGTTATTTTGATTAGTCAGTCTCTCAATTTTTATAACACGGTGAAGCGTTTTCTTGGGTCGCAAGTTTGTCTATTGGAGAGTTTTTTTTTTTTTTGGTTGAAACAGAGAATATGGAAGTGATGATGATGATGTTGTTTTAAGTTATATAAATTATATTGATCAATGCTTTTGTAACTAGAGAGTCATTCTTTTAATTTCTCAGTATAGTTTTCCTTGTTAGGGTAAAACTTATGCTGAGTTTAAAGATTCGTTTTAAAGGAAGCCTGAGAGATAGGCTAAGGAGAATTTGGTGGGGGGGGGAGTTACGTATATGGGATTGGTTTGGACTTTGGAGAGTGTTGGTTACAACTTACAAACGGAAATGGTATAATAAGAATATCCCAATTATTGGAAGAGAGTTTGGTACCTAAAAATACTAGAAAACAAAAGTAGATGGATGAGATCTAACCTTTCCGTTACTATTTTTATATGTAGCATAAATATGTAATACAAATAAATTGGAGTGATAATACAATTTGAGTTGAATAATAATGTTTTATCGTATATGCTTCATGCACGTACTTTCTTTTTATCGTCTTAACACTTTTATACCGTTTACAAAAGTTCGGATAAAATTTATATTTACAAACCATCAGACATTTTTTCACAAACTTCAGTAATCTTTAGTTTTATAAATTTCGTTCCCAAAAATACTCTGATTTTTTTCATATATAAATTGAAAAAGCTATGAAATCGTTTGGGCATATCCTATTTGGCCCACCATTACTTTATTATACATAACCAAAAAAAAACAACAAACTCAAATAAAAAGCATATGGTGGTGGTGGTGGTAGGTGAAGTATGGTGAGAGGCACAAGAGCACTCCACGCTCTTCCTCTCTTCTCCTATAACACTCTCTGCTCCCACACTTCCTCTTCTTCCTTATTTCTTCTTTAACAATTCTCACATTTTCATTTTTCATAACCAAAAAAAACTCATAACAATGAGAACTCTCATACCTTCTTCCCATACTCCGGCGACGGTAACAACAACACCAACTTGGAGACGACGGCACTTCATACATTGCGCTAAGAGATCTGACTCTTTCGCCATTGGTTCAAGCAGCTCCGATTGGCAAAGCTCCTTCGCTATTCTCTCCAGCAAAGTCAATTCTCAACAACAATCCGAATCCCTAATCCCCGCCGTCAACGGTTACAACAACCACGACTCCAATTTGAATCTAGTTCCATTCGATAACAACAGCAACAACAACAACAACAAATCGATTCAATCGAAGACGAAGCCTCTTAGTATTACAGATCTATCCCCAGCTCCGATGCACGGATCTAATCTCAGAGTCGCTTATCAAGGTGTTCCCGGTGCTTACTCCGAAGCCGCCGCTGGTAAAGCTTACCCTAACTGTCAAGCCATCCCTTGCGATCAATTCGAAGTCGCCTTTCAAGCCGTTGAGCTTTGGATCGCCGATCGCGCCGTTTTACCTGTCGAAAACTCCCTCGGCGGTTCCATTCATCGCAACTACGATCTTCTCCTCCGTCACCGTCTTCATATCGTCGGCGAAGTTCAGTTCCCCGTTCATCACTGTCTCTTGGCTCTTCCCGGTGTACGGAAAGAGTTCCTCACTCGTGTTATCTCTCATCCTCAAGGACTAGCTCAGTGCGAACACACGCTGACCGAACTCGGTCTCAACGTCGCGCGCGAAGCCGTCGATGATACCGCCGGCGCCGCGGAGTTTATCGCCGCGAACAACGTACGTGACACGGCCGCGATCGCCAGCGCACGCGCGGCGGAGATCTACGGGTTGGAGATTTTGGAAGACGGGATCCAAGACGACGCGAGTAACGTCACGCGCTTTGTGATGCTTGCGCGTGAGCCGATCATACCGAGAACTGATCGGCCGTTTAAGACGAGTATAGTGTTCGCGCACGAGAAAGGCACGTGCGTTTTGTTTAAGGTTCTCTCGGCCTTTGCGTTTAGGAACATTAGTTTGACCAAGATTGAGTCTAGGCCCAACCATAATGTTCCGATTAGGCTAGTCGACGAGGCCAACGTTGGCACGGCTAAGCATTTCGAGTACATGTTTTATATCGATTTCGAGGCTTCCATGGCCGAGGCGCGTGCTCAGAATGCTCTTGCTGAGGTTCAGGAGTTTACATCCTTCTTACGTGTTTTAGGGAGTTATCCCATGGATATGACTTCTTGGTCACCATCGTCTTCGTCGTCATCAACATTTTCATTGTGACACACTAAGATCAAAACCAAAGTGATGATTTCAATTGGGAATGTAAATTTGAAGATCAAAATTATAAACTTGTTTTGAAGAAAAATAAATTATCTATCGTATTATTATTATACTCATGAGTTTCGTTTAATCGTATTATTTTAAAATTAAAAGTTTTGAGCTGATCTGTCGTTTTCTGTAAAAATCTACCACAACTTAGAGAGTATTAGTGGGGATACTCTCTAAGTTGACGGCTTGTTGGAGTACTTATTGGATCACACTCAAGAGTCGCTCCATCGCAATTTCAAGATCTTTTGTTTATAGATAGCTGTCTCCCGCTTCAACCCACCCATAGCTTCAAACATTCATCTTTACCACCGGAAACTACTCTCTCACCATCAGGACTCCAATCCACTGCAAAAACCTATCCACACATGAAAAAAAACAAACATTTAAGCGATTGCCATTTTCAAGCAGGCCAGAAACATTAATAAAGCTTTCAAAGTGTTAGTTTAATAATACCTCATCCGCATGACCAGGAAGATCTTGCTTTAACTTTCTCTGTCCAATATCCCAAACCTGTGCAAGTGAGAGAGGTTTAGAATCTGAGGAGTGACTTACCTCCATATATTTTGTTGTGTATGAGATTTAGGACAAAAAAAAACAAGATTACCTTAAGGGTAGAGTCACTGCTACCACTCAAAAGCATCCTACTGTCCGGAGACCAACTGCATGCGGTTACAAAGCTAATTAATTAATAACTAGTGGGAAACATGGAAAAGGGAACCAATGTTCTTAAGGAATCTACCAAACCTGATCTGATAAACACGACGAACATGGCCTCTAAAAGTTGTAATATACTCGCCCGTGCTACCATCCCATATCTTGACAGATTTATCAAAAGACGCACTTGCAATCCACTGGCCATCAGGTGAGAAACACACATGGTTTACAACCTGCTGATGACCGTGCATATGCTTTTTAGGTTTGTCGCTAACAGACTGTTCCCAAAGAATCATTTTCATGTCATCAGAACCTGACACTAATCTTTCACCGGACTTTCCTTTTGCTTGGTCGTATCTTTTAAGCGCAGCCTAAATAAAGCAAGCAAACGAGAGATCAAAAACAGGGTACGTTGATGTACAAAAAAGTAAAGGAATGAGGGATAGGGATCTCTCAGTACCTTTCTAACTTCTTCAGGTGAAGAATATTGTTTTCCAGTGTGGTCAAAAGCTCCTGTTCGGAGAACATAGTCTGTGCTCAATGCAAGGGAGTTCACCCAATGTCCATGCCCCTGAAGTAACAACAGATTCAAAAATAGGCTGCTCAAAAGATATACAAGGAGAATCTCTTCACAAGGGACATGTGAATGCAGAACTTGGAGCTTTTACCTCCAATTTTGCTGTCAAACATTGAGCCCCATCCGGAGTAACTTGCCACATCTTTATTGTACAATCTTGAGAACTGCCAAACACAAGACAGATCATAATTTGAATAGCAAGCAACAAGTGATACAAGTAGTAGTGACATGATCTACAACATAAAAGAGGATGATCAAAGCATTACAAGTCTAGAAAAACTTAGAAACATACCTTGTGGTATTTGACACAAGTCACACCACGTGAATGTCCACTGAGACACGTTAGGGTTTTCCTAAGTGTAATGTCCCATATCCTTGCATCCCCATCTTTGCTACAAGTTACAAACCGACGGCATGGGTATTTAAGGTGAACTGGTTCCCACGAGATACTAGTAATCCATTTCTTGTGACCCTGGGAGTGTTTATCGATCAGTATCACTCACAAGGAGCTCGCACAGCATAACCAAAAAAAAAAAAGACAAATCAAGAAGAAGTTACTGTAAGGGGGCTGCCATTTAGCTGTCCGGTTTCCGGTATCCAACAACAGACATCACCATCTAAACCACCACTAACAAGGTGCTTACAATCTGGAGACCATGCGACGGCCAGAACCCAGTTCCTGTGCCCTGAGAAATTAATAAACGCATATCAGAAAAAACAGGGTGAGGATTATTATTAGAGGGGAGAAACAAAAACCTAGAGAGCAAAAGAGATTAGTACCTCTGCATGTAAACAATGGAGTTTGAGTGTTGAGATCCCACAGCCTGACAGTAGTATCACCTGAGCCACTTGCTAACTGCTTACCGTCCGGACTAAATGAAACACACAGAACAGAGCCCTCATGACCTAATAAATAATTTTTTAAAGACAAATTAGTCAGGTATCTATGAAACTACCATTAGTCAGTCTGGTAGTTGAAACGGCAGAGAGGAAGGAAAATTTTGACATACCGGCAATGGTAGCAGAAACATGGTTAACAGGGCGAGTTCGGAAAACAGCTTGTTGTCGATACACTATCGTCAATATATTCTCCACGGACACTGAATGCACACAACTTTTCCCAGAGCGTCATCAATAATATGATACGTACCACTACTATATCATAGCGCGCAAAAAGGAAAAAGAAAAAGAAAAAAACCTTGTTCTCTCTCAAAATATGTTCCGAGGGGCACAACAAGTTCCTTGTCTGATACATAGAAAGCGTAGGGCAAGTTCTCCTCCTGAAAATTCCATGTAGGTTACTCTGTACTCAAAAACTCAGAAAAATCACTCCTATATATATCCTTCAAACCAAGGACAGAAAAAATCTTACATTGTTGAGAAATCTATTGGTTAGATGGGTAAGCTGCAAAGGCCCTGTTTGGAGAGGGACATAGATAGGCTCACCTAAAGTAATTCCTTCAGGATCCATTAACCGACATATCACCATCTCCGCCATCTCTGGTAGCGCCGGCGTCGACTAAAGGTGGAGGCAAAATGCGGGAACAACGTATTTTCATACCCTAAACCCTAAATAATGGTTTTGTCTTATAAAAAGTCTCTGCACCAACAAAATTTTGACAAGTCAGCAGAGACTTTTTATAAGACAAAAGATATTTAGAAAAAAATAATTTTAAAACTAATTGTAAAACAAAAGAGAGATTATGGCAAAAAGAAAAACAAAAAATCGATATTAAATAATTAAATATTTTTTTAAAAAAGTTAAACCAGCCAATGCGAGAACAAATGATTTTTAAAAATAATTGTAAACAAAAAAAGGATCGTTGTAAAAGAGTGGAAAAATATTACAAATAAAAATTTACTTTACTATATTAAAAAAAAAGAAAAGAAAATTTTTTGGAAATAAAGGTTAAATATTTATTTAGACAATGAATCTTTGAGAGATTTTAAGTGGTGTTCAGATTATAGATTTTAGATTTTATAATTGTTTACAATTTTTTAGGCCTTGAATGGCAAGCAGATTCTACAATAGTTTTTGGATTTTGTTTTTCAAAAACAAATTTTTGCTCCATTCAAGATTTTACACTAAATAGATTCCCTAAAAAATAGGAAAACTAGTTTTTAGTTTTTATTTACAAATATTAACAAAAACTAGAATCCACATAATTGGAGATTTTAGGGAAACTTACGATTCTTTTTTATTTTTTTATGTTTCCTTATTGTTGGGGTTAGAAACAACAATTAGAAGAATAAGTTTGTAAAATGAGATCTGGGCAGACTTTCGGTACAAATCGACTTAGAACTATGAAAAACAACGAACTGGACTTTTTTATTCACTTTCTCTATTGATTCGCTCTGAGCTTGATTACATGTGTTGTGTCCTTCACATTCATCTGCTATTTAAACTAAAATTCCTCGAAACCCTTCCTGAACGTCTCGCTGCAATCTCGGCTCCCCAATCCCGATTTCTTCTCCAGGTTGACTTCATCCTCCTGCTCGGGTTTTCCTCCATGGGCCCTTACTGGGCCTCTTTTCCTGGCCTGCGCGTACGCCCTAATGGGCTTATTTGGTGGGCCTTATGATCGTCGAAACCCAACACCAACAATTGCCCCCCAGCCTTTTAACCTATTTTTGGAGGGTTGAAAGGCGAATATCCAGAGAATCTTTCATGTCGTTTCGGTTTCGCGATCTTCCTCGGGGAAGGCTCAATGAATCTCGGCTTCCGAGATCTTCGTGATGATTACCCCTCTCTCCTAAGATCCAACGGTGGAGCCGAAAGGTTTGAACGGTTTAGATTAGAGGAGAGAGAGATTCGTGGGATTACAAAGAACGACGTCAATTATGACCTATAAGTCATAAATCACACGTCTCGTCATAACCGCGCACTCATCCACTACTTCAAGGTAATTTTCTTAACCTTCTCTCCTCTGCTCAGTTATTTCTAAGTTTTGATTTCTAGGTTTGCTAGCTCTACTATTTCGCGTTTATCGTTCAGTCCGATCTCGCTCGTTTAGGTTAGTTGATTTCACAATTTTAAAAACTCATACCATCATGGCTCCACTTGAACTCTGGGGAAACCATATCCCACCGATTACATCGGCCAAGCACCTCGCCGATCTCCGTCAGAAGCACGGAGTTCCTCCAAACATGGAGATGATACTCCGTTCCGCCGATCCGTTTTCTCCGGAGACCGTTCCGCCGGGTTTCTGCTGCGCGTACACTGTGTATTTCGAAAAGTGTGGGCTCGTGTTCCCTATCCCGAGGATTATCTTTCGGATCCTCCAACGCCTTCGAATGGCGTTTCCCCAGATGTGTCCGAACTTTGTTCGGCACGTCATGGGGGTATACGTTCGAGGTCGCGAACTTGGATTTGAACTCGGGGTCGACGACATCCTCCGGTTGTACCTTATCAAACATAACTCCGGGTTTCCCGGGACATTCTACACCTGTCGCCGCCGCAGCCCGGAAATAATTCAGGCGCTTCCGGGGAAGGACGACCGGTGGTGGGAAAAATATTTTTACTTCCGGGTTACTCCGGCAGCGGTGGGGGACTACGACTTTGCTCTTCTCCCCACCCAATGGGCCGCATGCGTTGGTCAGAATGACCCCTTAGTTTCTAGTTATCATTCGTTGCCGCCAAGATTACGGGGTTTATTTGTCGTACTAACTGTTTTGCCCCCTTTTTTTTGTTGCATGGCAGATTCAGAAGAACCTCCGAAAATACCGGCGACCCGAGAACTAATTGAGAGGCTACGAGCAGGCGAGGTCCGGTGGAACTCATTCACGCGAGCTCGTACCATAGCAGCCCTCAACGCCCCGTTAGTCCGAAACACTACAGCTCCGGTCCCGCCGCTTCCTGCTAACCAAGCGAGGAGCGAAAGAGCAGACAACTCCCCCGCTCGCAGAGGTAATGGTTTTTTTTTTTTTTTTTCTTTTTTTTTACTTAGTCCTTTATGCGCAAAAGTCATGCACGTAGGGGATCGCTCACCCCCTGTTCATTTTTGTGCTGCTTGTAACCAGAATTAAGTTCTTCTTCGACCTCAACCCCACTATGCACCATGGTTAGAAAGCCGTCACTCCGTGAACTCAGGGAGCAATCGCAGCAACCCCGAAGGGTCCGAGCCGGCGATGTTGATGCCGCGCTGGCCAATGCTCTTCGAGCCGCTCAGCCCGCACCGTCTCGGGTTGTTAGCGAGGAGGTGAACCAAGCCCCCGTGATCCCAACCGGTCCTTCTGGTCCGGCTAAGGAGGTCATGCTCGTCAGTTCCCAGTCGACTCATGGCGAGCCGTCTCCGAGTCCCTGAGACGAGGAGCCGCGAAAGCCGTGGAGGCTACCCCGCGGGTGGTAACCCGGAGGCTCCAGCTGGAGAGCCGGCTCTCTCTGGAAACGGGTCATCGTCGAGCCGCCCGTTTCATTGGAGGTTTGCTCACTCCCGGGACTCCCCGGCGGTAGAGGACCACCTGGGAATGGCGACCCTTTTCCGTCACCTGAAGACGGCTAACTGCCAGGTCCCGCTCGTGAAGGATCTCGTCGAGAGAGAAGCATACATCGAGGCGATGGCGGCCCATGCAAAGGTACCGTTCCTTCTTTGCTCTTACCTTTACTCGTTTCTTTCCCTGCTGGGCGTAGTATGTTTATTTCTGTTTTCTTTTGATCCGTTTGCAGTCCGTTGCTGCTGACAACAAGCTGATCGCGCTTTATGAGCGGAGGCTTAAGGATACCCCGCAGGCTGCTGAGCTTGAGAACACAACGCGGGTGGTTCATGAGCTGACGACGGCTCTCAAGACTGCTCAAGAGAGAGAGGGAGCTGCAAATGGCAAGGTTGCGAGCCTAGAAGACGAGCTAACGTCCTTGAGGAGTATTCAGGATAAGCTCCTTTCCGTTGAAGCTGACCACGCTTCCGCCCAGGATGCTCATGCGATGGCGGCAAGGGACCGGGATTTCTTGAAAACGGAGAACCGATGGCTGAAGGAGAAAGCCGAGGGTATCGACCAGAAACATGCGGAGGCGACTCGTCGAGCTGTTCGTGAGGCCAAGGAGCGGATGTCCCAAGACTACCGGGCGGTGCTGGATTCAGTGAAGAGCAAGTGGGAGAGGAAGAAAGAGCAGACCGCGGTCAAGAGCGATCTCGCAGAGATCGAGTCCAACCTTCTTTTGATCAAGCAGATCGACGGGGGGAGGACATCAATTGCGGAGGAGGTGCAAGTTCTTGAGACGCAGCGGGCGGTCCTTGCGGTTAGGTCCAACTCCTTGGCGGTTTCGGACTTTTTGGTGAGCAAATTGGACCTTCCTCAGATCTCGGAAGACTCGGTCGCGCCCATGGAGGTTGACGCTGGAACCGGGGTCCCGCGCGGTCTAGACGAGCATGGGAGCAACGCGAGTGCCGCGAAGGATCCGGAGGCTGGGACCGGGGAAGAAGACGTTTGAGTTATGGTGTCTTTATTTTATTTATCGTTTTGAACTTGCGTTATTTCCCCGAAAGGGCTTTTAAATCTTTTGTTATGACTTGCCCGGGGGGGTTTTAACCCAAGATTTTATTTCTTTTCGTTTTTTGGAATCAACTGCCTGGGAAGGCATTTAAACCCTTGTTCTTTTCATATTGTCTTTGTTAACTGTTTCGGGTCGAAACGCGTGAGTTCTAATATGTACTCGGGGTATACGGAACTCTCCTAGGCCGGCTTACGGACAGCGGGAAATGTTCCCCGGGCACTTAATTTGTGAACTTCGTAGAATTCACAAAAAATTTGCTATTTGGGGATGAAGTCCTTTGAGGTTTTCCAAATTGGGTAGTGAAATCTTATTTGCTTTCACGTGAGGTCGTGGGGTGCGGACTGTTAGCTAGAGCTGTGTTGACCTTGTTGTTTTTTTTTTGTTTTTGATGAAGTGTTCGAAAAAGCTTGAAACGGTTGCAAGACAGTGCGAAATTCGCATGTGCTGTTTGGTGTCGTAGGTACGTTTATTTGTAGGCAATTTCGTCGCGCCGTTAGAAAGAGTTATTGTTTGTTGATTTGGTATATTTGGTAACGGTGCACCAGGTCATGGTAAAATTCGCGTTTTATTTGGAAAGATTTTGCGGAGCGGATCGAGTTGGGAAGGTGGCTGCGCTCAGGATATTGAGCTGCCTACGTACCCCGTAAGGGGATCAAGCCAGGTCGTAGTTCGATTATTATGGATACCTCTTAGAAGTATTTTTTCAGGTTCATGACGTTCCAAGGCCGGAGCTCGGCTTTACCGTTGCTCTCGTCTACGAGGCGATATACGCCATTGCGAACGACCTCGGTGATACGGAAAGGTCCTTCCCATTTGGTTCCCATTTTGCCGGCGTTCTTTTCTTTTCTGTGATCGAACATTCGACGGAGTACTCGGTCCCCGACGGCGAAACGCCGAGGTCGGATCTTCGAGTTATAGAAGCGAGCGATGGCATTCTGGTAATTTTGAACTCGCACGTAGGCTTGTTCTCTCTTCTCGTTGATGAAGTCGAGGTGATCGCGCAGCGCTTCGCTATTTTCCTCCTCATTCTCGGGGGAAACAGCTCAGCGAATACTGCCTAAGGTAACTTCTGCCGGTATTACGGTCTCGCCCGTGCTGCCACGCGGCGTAGTTCGGGTGGCCCACAATACTCCGGGGAGCTGAGCGTCCCAGCCTGATTTCGCGGCGCTCAGACGGCGCTTGAGGCTGTGCAGGATCAATTTGTTGGCTGCTTCGGCCTGCCCGTTTCCTTGGGGGTACCGGGGGGTAGACGGGGTTAGTCGTATACCCCATGTGTCGCAAAACTTTTGAACCACAGCGGACACCAAGTTCGTCCCGTTATCAGTTACGATCTCGTAGGGGATTCCGTGTCGACACACCACGTTTTTCCAGAGAAAATCCTTTACGTGTTCACCCGTGATGGACTGGTAGGATTCGGCCTCGATCCATTTAGTAAAGTAATCGGTCACAACCAGTAGGTTAGTAACGCGTCGTTTTCCTGACTGTTCGAAGGGTCCGATGGCATCCATCGACCACCGCATGAAGGGGTAAGGAGCGGAGACCGAGCTCATTAGCTCAGCGGGCTGATTGATCAGAGGTGCGTGTCGTTGGCAGGGATCACACTTTCTAGCGTGCTCGTCGCAGTCCGCGAGCATGGTTGGCCAAAAGTATCCTTGCCGTTTGATTCTGAGGGCCAGTGATCGTCCTCCGGAGTGGTTTCCGCAGGGACCCTCTTGGGCGTCCCTCATGATGCTAAGGGTTTCGTCCCCGTGCACGCACCTGAGGTATGGTCCGGAGATACACCGCTTGTATAACTCCTCGCCGATGATACAGAACCGCGCGCTCTGAGCTTTGAGCTTACGCGCTTGCCATCGATCCTTTGGTGCGGTCCCACTTGTGATATAAACACGAATTGGGACTCGCCAGTCCGTTTCGGGTTCCGCTTCTTGCTCGTCTTCGGAGATAAGATCGTCCAAGAGCTCGTCGTCCCGATCAGGTACTTGTTCAGGTTCTCCCGAGTGGGGACCGGATCCGGCCTGGACCTGGTTAATGCTCTGAGCCTTAACTGGGATAGAGATACTTGGTTGATCTATTCCCTCGACGGGTATGATTCGTTTGACCGAAGGGTCGGAGGTGGAAGCCAGCGCAGCGAGGGCGTCGGCGGCTGAATTCTCTCCCCGGGGAATTTTGGTGAGTTCGAACGTTGAGAACTGCTCGGCCATTGATCGAACGACTTGGAGATAAGCGCCCATCCGCTCACAATTCGTGTCGTAGCTCCCATGGAACTGACCGGTTACGAGCTGCGAGTCGCTGAATGCAGCGAGCTCTTTGACTCCCACACCTAATGCCAGCCGGAGTCCGGCTATTAGGGCCTCATACTCAGCCTCGTTGTTCGAGGCTACGAACCCGAGTCGGAAGGACTGTTCCATTATTTCGTTGGTCAGGGATATGAGTCGGATTCCGATTCCGCACCCCTGTCTAGACGATGCTCCGTCCGCGTATAGCGACCATCTCTCGGAGGCGTTCCCGGTATTTTCGTTGGTCGTGGCAAGTTCGATGACGAAATCGGCGAGGACTTGCGCCTTGGCGCAGGTGCGTGGCCGGTATTCGATATCGTATTCGCTGAGTTCTATGGCCCATTTGGCTAACCTGCCGGACTGGCTAGGACTGTGAAGGATGGTCCGAATGGGTTGGGACGTCATCACTACGATCGTGTGCGACTGGAAATAAGGGCGCAGTTTGCGAGCCGACATCACGACTGCTAGTGCCAGCTTTTCCATAGCGGGGTATCGCATTTCAGCGTCAACAAGGGTCTTGCTGACGTAATAGACGGGTTTCTGTTCCCTCTCGTGCTTTCGTACCAATACCCCGCTTACCGCGGAGTCGGATACGGCGATATAGAGGAAGAGGTGTTCCCCATCCGCAGGCTTCGACAGGACAGGGGGTTCAGTGAGGTACTTTTTTAATTCTTGGAATGCCTCTTCACACTTGTCGTCCCACTCGAATTTCCGATTGCCCTTAAGCAACTGGTAGAATGGGAGGCAACGGTCTGTAGACCGCGCAATGAATCGGTTCAGGGCGGCTATCCGCCCTGTTAACCTCTGGACCTCCCGAGTTGTCCTTGGCGAAGGCATTTTGAGGAAGGTCGCAATTTGTTTTGGATTCGCTTCGATCCCATGTTCTGTGACCAGATACCCAAGGAATTCTCCCAACGCGACACCGAACGTGCACTTGGTCGGGTTGAGCTTCATTCCATACAGGTTTAGTATTTTGAAGCATTCTTCGAGCTGAGGAATATGATCCTGCTCGCGCATTGACTTGACGAGCATATCGTCGATGTAAACTTCCATGATTTTTCCAAGATGCTCGGCGAACATCTTGTTGACTAACCTCTAGTAGGTTGCTCCTGCGTTTTTAAGTCCGAAAGGCATTACTTTGTAGCAATAGGTGCCCCGGTCCGTGATGAACGCGGTCTTTTCCTGGTCGGCGGGGTCCATCAAAATTTGATTATACCCTGAGAAGGCGTCCATAAAGGAGAGAGTCTCGTGTCCGGCGGTTGCCTCGACCAGTCGATCGATATGAGGAAGCGGATAATTGTCCTTCGGACAGGCTTTGTTGAAATCTTTGAAGTCAATGCAGATCCGCCATTTCCCATTTTTCTTTTTGACCACTACGGGGTTGGCTAGCCACTCGGCGTACTGGACCTCGCGGATAGACCCTATTTTCAATAGTCGATCCACCTCGTCGTTCACTGCTTTCGCCCTTTCGGGGCCGAGCTTACGACACTTCTGTTTTATGGGTTTGTAGGTGGGGTCAACGTTGAGCTGGTGAGAAGTCATGCTAATGTCGATTCCTTTCATGTCCGATGAGGACCAGGCGAAGGTGTTGTGATTCCGACCCATAAACTGGATCAGGTCGTTCCTTGTACTAGGTTTGAGATCGGCCCCGATTCCAACGCATCGTTCCGGGTGCCCTTCCATGATTCGGACCTGATCGACCTTGGTCATTACGGGTCCGCGCGAGGCGGGATCTGTGCGCTTAACGAGCTGTCTTGATTCCAGCTCGTCAGCGATCATTAATTGCTATTGGTCGGATTTTTTGATCAGATCGTAGCCGCTTCTGTAACACTGTCTTGAGGTTCGTTGGCTACCGTAGATGGTGGCAATTCCGCCCCGTGACGGGAACTTCACACATTGGTGGTACATTGACGGGACCGCCTTCATCTCATATAACCAAGGTCTGCCGAGGATAGCGTTGAAGGGGGCGGGACGATCGATGACCACGAAGTCGACGAGACGTCGTACCCCACGGGCTTCCACTATGAGGGAAATGGTGCCCTTAACTAAGGTCGTGTCGCCGGCGAACCCGGTGAGCGGGGTTTTGGCCCCTTTTAGCTCGGAATCAGGATAACCCATCCGCCTAAAAGCATCGTAGAACAAGAGATCGACGGAGCTCCCGGTGTTGATCATTATTCTGGAGAGCTCGCATTTTCCGACGTCTAACCTTACGATTAGAGCGTCGTCGTGGGGTTTATCCAGGTCCGCGGTTTCGCTTTCCCAAAACGTAATCTCGTAGTCCGGGTCTGAGCGGGGTTTCCGTTCATGATGGTAACTATAGACCCTACGTTGGTAGGCCTTGATCGAATTAACTGAGTTACGACATAAGGAGGATCCTCCCGTGATGAAGTCGACTCTATGAGTCGGATTTGACTCTTTGAAACATCGAGAGATGAACGGGCGGAAGCTCGCGAGCCTCCGGGGAGCCGGAGGCGGGGTAAATACCGAGCCGGGGGAGGTACGGCAAAGAGAGAGTCCTTTGAACACCAGGTCAATGCGTTTCTTTGGGGCTGGAGGGGGGGAAGATCCCTCGGCCTCGTCGGTCCTTTCGCGCTTAGCTGCGGCTTCTTTGGTAGTGGCGTTGGCTTCTCTTGCCCTTTCTCCCTCTTTTTCGAGGTCGATTTCGCCGAGCTCTCCCGCTTCGTGCTTCCGCGCGAGGAGACATCCCACGGTTCTGCACTCTTCAGTCGAGTGTCCGCGTATTTTGTGATACTTGCAGAATTTCTCGGGATCGAAGTTCGGGTTTTTTGCTTTGGGTGCGGAGTCAACCGCGAAAGCATGCAAACCAGACTCAAACGGCTCCTTCCGGAGAGTCTTTTTGGGAGGATTGTACGGTGCTTTTGATGACTTATGGATCTCGGCCAGAGCGGTCCGCTCCTCTTCTGCTCGGGCGAAATTAATCGACCTATGGAGTGCGTCGTCGAGCGACGGGGGTTGTCGAATGGTGAGCTCTTCGCGGAATTTCGAGGTGTACCATAAGTCATGCCGAAGGGCTGCCAGGGCAACCTTGTCGTTTAGGTTGGTTATCCTGGCTTTGGTTGACTTGAAGCGATTGATGTAATCGCGGAGCGGTTCGTCTTTTTCTTGGACGAGAAGCCAAAGGTCTGATTCGGTCACCTTAGCTTGGAAAAAGACTGAATACTGCTTCAAAAATGCCGAGGCGAGCTGATCGAAGCTGTCAATGGAGTTGGATTCCAAAGAGGCGAACCATTCCAACGCCGGTCCCACCAGGTTCTCGGCGAAGTAACGGCAGTAGCCGGCTTCACACTCATCGTCGGTGAGATAAGCTTTTGTTATGGCTAATCTGAAAGCTCGGAGGTGCACTCCCGGGTCCGTTATGCCCGCGTATTCGGGAAGGCGGAGCTTGCCCACGTCACGAAGGCGAACCTTCGCGATTCGGTCTGTGAACGGGGTACGCCTTGTTTCGGCGATCACGCGATCGATGTCTGGGGCTGCGCTTGTTGCCAGGTGCACCTTAGAGCGGATTTGGGCCATCTCGGCGCTTGCCTTATTCATGTACTCGGTTAGGAACTGCGCGATGAATGTGCCGCTACTCGGAGGTCCGGGAAGACCGAGATCCTCGGTCGTTATTCCTCGTGATGCCCCATTTCTGAGTTCTCCTGTCGGGACTGGATCCAGTCTCACCGAGGAGCCCTCCAGAGCCCCCGAGGTGCGGAGGACCTGCCCTGCTGACCCGACGTCCCCGGATGGGGGATGCTCGTCACGTCGCGAGCTCGCGTTACCATTTAAGACTGACGAGCTCGGAGCTCCGTTGCTCTCTGACGGCGCGAAAACGGGTAACGTTCTGATCCCGGGCGGGGTAACGTGGACCGCCTCAAAGTCGAGACGAGTCCAGGGAAGCGCTCTCTCCGTGGGATTGGTTAAAGCTGTTCCCGAAGAGTACGCGGAATCCCGATAGGGTCCGAGATTTGCGCGAGAAGCGAGCTCTTGTTCATGCCGCTCGATTCTGTTCATGAGGGCCCGATTTGTCGCATCTTGACTTTGGGTCTTATCGATCAGAACGGCGAGCATTCCGCGAATCTCGGACAGATCGTTGCTGACGGGGGTCCCGGAGGAGACCACCGGCGCATGGTGCTGTCCGGGTCGGTTCGTTCCGTTATTCTCTGAACGAGTCCATACTCGGGACTGATTCCTGTTTCCTGTCAAGATCGCGGGGGCCGTGGGAACAACCCCGACGGTAACCCCTAGGTTTGTACTACCGAGATTCTGAGTTTGGGCGGGTCTGTGATGAGTGAGACCCGAACCTCCCAAAATACTTTGGTTCGGTGCTTGACTGTCGTCAAGTGATGAGCCTGTCCCGGGTCTGACTAGATCTGTAACCTCGTTATCGGACTGGGCTGACGCGGGTGCACCCTGGGAAGGTGCACTGATGGAGGTGGATCCGTGGACTGCCGCTGGTGGAGCAGTCTCTGAGATGATTGTGTTAGCGGTGGATGGATCCATTTCGCTGGAGTTCAAAGCAGTCGATTTTTGAGAATAGAAAGACCTAAGTCCCCACAGACGGCGCCAAGTTGTTGGGGCTAGAAACAACAATTAGAAGAATAAGTTTGTAAAATGAGATCTGGGCAGACTTTCGGTACAAATCGACTTAGAACTATGAAAAACAACGAACTGGACTTTTGTATTCACTTTCTCTATTGATTCGCTCTGAGCTTGATTACATGTGTTGTGTCCTTCACATTCATCTGCTATTTAAACTAAAATTCCTCGAAACCCTTCCTGAACGTCTCGCTGCAATCTCGGCTCCCCAATCCCGATTTCTTCTCCAGGTTGACTTCATCCTCCTGCTCGGGTTTTCCTCCATGGGCCCTTACTGGGCCTCTTTTCCTGGCCTGCGCGTACGCCCTAATGGGCTTATTTGGTGGGCCTTATGATCGTCGAAACCCAACACCAACACTTATGTAAATATTTTTTAAAATAACCAAAAATAACTTTATTACAAAACTAAAATCTCAAAAATCAAAAACCAAAAACTAAAAACCAAAAACTATAATCTAAAAACCATTTAAAAACTCTCTTCCTTAGTGGATTTTGGATTATAGTTTTTGGTTTTTGAATTTTAGATTTTAGTTTATATTTTTTAGTTTTTACTTTGGTATTTAATATTTTTAAAAATCAATAAAACACAAACTCTTCAGTTCTACTTCGTGCATGTACGACCTCTGATATAACGTTTTATAACATTTCTTTACAAAGCATATATCACCCGTTAATGTGAACTTCGATAATACTTATTAGAACCAAAAAAAATATGGAAATCAAGCTTGAGTTGCTATCATCCGGGGGAGGCAACATCCCAAAGAAACAGCCAAACAAATAAAATAAAATTACACATTTTTCTGCTTAAAAATAAAATAAAAGATGACATTGTCCCGTAGCATAGCATCATTATTCATATGCAAATTGGTGCGGAATCGTGGAAGGGTATCTATCAGATTTGTGCAGATAGCCACGTTTTTTATTATCATGTATTCACGAAATATCCTTCCTATTATTATCTTAGAACAGAACATTCACTCAAGTTTTATTTTAAATTTTGTTCCATCTATATAATTTTCTTCTATCAAGATAAAAAAAATAGAAAACAATGGTCTGTCACGGCTTTGCAATCCCTATATTAGTAAAAGAGAAGTACAACTTGTATTTCACCCGAAAATGCCCCTACGCCCACCACAAGCAAACAACTGCACGGAGGGTAAATATGACAATATAACTAATTGGGTCGGGTTTAATTTCTTGCGTAACCCGAAATTCACGACTCGGGTATTTAGAAAACAATTGGAGGGGTTTGTAATGGGTTTTCAATATAAAAGGGCTGTGCACATTTAAAAAAAAATTTGTAGGTTTTAAATGGGTTCTCGATATATAAGGAATGTGCAGATTTTAATGGGCTAAAACATTATTGTATTCCGGTTGTTTACAATAATGTTTACGAAACCCGAAATTTACCTCCCTATCACGGCAACTTAGCCGAAGATTACGCTGCTCAATCTCATCAGATAATTTGAAAGATATCAATCTCCTAACAAAATTTCTTACCTTACCTTGTTGGATTTTTTTATTAAAATCGATCCTTAACTGAATTATTCTGAAAATATTTACATACCTTAATTTGCAGAATATACCCAAACTTATACAACCAAATTATACCTAATTCGTGATACGTGAAGCCCTCCTATAAATACAATGTTAGTAATCAAAGGTTCAATAATCAAAGCTTTACCCACTCTATTTTTTTTTTTTTCTTTTTGCTTTGACATCATTTTATTTGGTTTTAAAACTGGCTAACAATATTATGGATGGATTCTTAAGCGAGTAATCAAAATGTCTAGAAAGCTTATAAAATGGTTGATATATGTTCGTTTCTCATAATTAAAACTACCTTCGATGCTTTGTTTTTTATATTAGTTTTTTTTTGGTTCACGGGTGTTAAATAAGAGTTAGGATTGCAAGTTATAAAGTATCTCAAATGTTTTGAACTCATAATTGAATATATATATGAGATTGCAAAGATACTAGCCATGAGTTTTTAGTTTTTATATTCAATTATGCGTTTATTTGTGACATTCAGTGACTTCTAAATAGTGTTCTTTAGTTGATATACTATTTTGTATAATATATTGATCTACTATTTTTCTGAATCTATTTGTAGCCTTCTTGATGCAGAAGCTGTTAGTGCAGTGGCTAAATATGTACTCAAGAATGTTGCATAGGGATGCTTCTAATTTCTAAACCTCGAACATTAAAGGTTCGATATTGACTTGAAAATTTATTTTTATTTGTTTTGTTGGATAGTTTCTTTGGTATGATTCTAATTTTGTGGTTCATTTTTGAATATAAAAAAGTTTGAAGGGTTTCGTGTGTCGGCTTAGTATCAGATATGGTTAATGCTTCACACCATAATACTTGCTCTACTTAACTTTTTGTGTATGTTATTTTATAATGTTCAATAAAATGGTTAGTGAACTTTATGATCTTTGGGTTTTTTTTATCTGAAGATTATAGATTGGTGTTAATTGTTTTTTAGATTAACTAACAATTCTTAAATTCAATGTGAGAATAAAATAGTATATTTTGGATTCTCTTCTTGCAGATAGAGTTATTATGGGTTTGGTGGTTCTGTTCCACAAAAGTGCATCATATGTTAAACTGCAAACTATGGACAAGAAAATTAACATGGAAAACATTTGTTGAATTCCAAACTATGGACAAGGAAATTAACATGGAAAAGAATTGAGAAAGTTTCAATAAAACACTATAATAGAAGAGAAGCAGATATATTAAAAAAAATAAAAATCTAATCATAATTTAGAGATTTATTTTAACAAAATTTAAATATTCAAACAAGGAATACATCATGTAAACATATATATATATATAGGATGAACCTCTACGCCATACTGAAAAATGTAGCATTCATTATTTTCCAAATAAAATTTTAACACAAAACTATTTTTAATTAAAACTAATATTTTTATGTTACACAAGGAATTACACAATGTATAAACAGTTACAAATAATATTTCTTTAATTACATAATTTCATTTTGGCAACTTAATTGATCGTTACTTGATATTCATCATTTAGAAAAAAATCCCCAAACTTAGTTACTTACACAATATTTTCATGTTCTTATTTTAAAACATTAATAATACCATTTACTTTTAATTTCTATTTTTACATTTTATTTGAATTCATGATAATATTAAAATTTTCTCTTTTTTATTATTTATTTTATTGTATCAAAGCTTATTCTATTACCATTTACTTTTTTTTTCCTTCTATTGTTTTATCCAAACTTAATGTAAAAATATATAGGCCATGTTCTTTTATCGAGTCATTGCGACAGTGTTGAGCGACTGAAAATCATTCTCTCTCCTTCTAACTATTTTCCTGTAATATCTCTGATAGTAAATCTAACGACTCTATTGAGATATTTTTTTAGAGAAATCAGCGACACGAAAATCGCTAAAAAAATCAGCAACAGATTAAATGGTCTCTAAAGCTTTGGCGACTGTTTTATTACAACACCAGCGACCATTATATGTGAAAGTGGTGTAAAAATCATGTTATTTTTTTATACGTTCAAATGAATCACAACAATTGGTAAAAGAGTAGAGCCGTAATCCACCGGCTGCACTACTATACTCAAATAAGAATTTTTACATATTCCAATCCGTTATGGGTCGCATGTATCCTTGAATATTCCCCCGCGCTGTAGCGTGGATCCGATCCTAGTTTGTATAGTTAATTTATATTGCACAAAACAAGTAGATAAGATAATATAAATTAGGCCACGTGAAGAAGCATCATCAAATTGATTTTTAAAAAAACCTCGTTAACATACATACCAGAAAACACACCAATATTAGGTCCACTCCTATTTTTATTAGTTTAAAATTAGTTATTTCGTTAAACCTCACATATAAGTTGGTTTAGCCCATGAGGTTCACTCACTTACGTAATGTTATGTCCAACATAAAATAACTAATCCTTTTCTTTTTTGCTTTGTTATGCCCTGATAAGTCAAGTTTAGTTGCAATTGTTAATGTACTGTATTATCTTCATCGTTTGATTTACTAATCATTTAAAGAGAATTGTCCCAAACGATGTCACTACAATGCAATTATTGAGGGGACTAATCCACGAAGCAAGTTGAGTGGGGAGGATGAGATTGGTCACATCTCCGGCATCTTTCAGTTATGTCGGCGTTTGGGCCCATCTTTACTTTCTGTTCCTGCCACGTGTATATTGTTTTTATTACAAGACAAGTCCCACTTATTTATGACTTAACCAAGTTGAAGCTGTAAATAATTGGGTGTAATATCCCTAATTCCCTAAGCTTTGTTCGTCTAACCTTCCTAATTTTCATCTCTAATCCAACAGTGCATAACAGCATAAAGGTAGGTTATGTAAACCAATATACTCAGACCCAGCTTACCATTGGATTACAATGTGATCTATTTTATAGTATTTTGTATTACATAATTTACATTCATGCACATGGTTACTTTAATTTCTATAAAATCAAAATTATTTTTAAAGAAATAAATAAAAATCGCTACGATTTCAATTTTAAAATTTTTTAAAACATGCTTTAAAAATTGATATATTATATATATTTATAATCATTTCAATTTTATAGTAATTAAATGGGTGTTATTGGATTCTAATTTATAAAGAATTTTGAAGACTAGAACAAAATCATCAAAAGTCAATAAGTGAAAGATTTTTAAAGATTACTAGAAAGTATTTTATAGTTTTGTTGATTAATTTTCTAAAATTTTATAAAGTAATACAAACAATCTCTGGATTTTGTGATACTTTCCACTACTTTATTTTGTAAAAAAGTATGTAAAATCATAAACCAATAACATAATAATTGAATTAATTAACAATCCTAAATTATTTTCTTTTAATTGAATAACACAAAACTTTTATTAACTTTATAAAAGTCTGAATCCAATAATCCGAATATATTAAGATTTTAAATGTTTTTTTACAAATAATAAACTAATAACACTAAATATTAATAAAATTTAATAAAATTTTGATCGAATAACAATAAATTCTACATAACATTTACTATTTTTAAAACTCGATTAAAATTTCAAACCAATAACCACCCGTAAAGTAACCATGTGCGTGAATGTGAAAACATAGTCCAAATTGGTTTCTACGACAATATGGATAATACTATAATTTCATTCATAAATTCAAAAGCCACCGGTTGAACCTGGACTCAAAACCAAACTTACACACAATAATTGGATCTCCGGTTCACCTCCTATAGCCGGTTCCCCTTCACCTCACACACTCTGAGAAATTTCTTGGAAATTTCTCACCCTTTCATTATCTTCAAATCCACTATAAATACTTTATCTCCTTCAGTACTAATCTTTCTCACATTCCTCAATATTATACTTTTACCCACACCATCCTCCACTATATACATTTTTGCCACTCCTCAAACTTATGTAAGCTTCTTCCGGCGACCGTCGTCAACACGAGAGCCACCACCGCTTCTCCAAGCTTCCGACGGTTTTAAAAAGATCGTTAAAATTAAAAACATGAAGAACGGTAACAGGAAAGCAACGCCGGAAACAGAGAAGCCTCACCGGAGAAAACTATCGGATAAAGCGATGTCGTTTCACGGAAGAGGAACAACGCCGTTATCGAACCCGGGCGAGCTTCGGAGACCGAAGACGTTACCGGAGCTATTCTCAACCGGTGGTCAAAGCATCACGAGACCTGATACGTCTTCGTTCCCGCCGCGTCTGACGAAACTGTTACTAAACGTGACGGTTCAAGGGAGTTTAGGAGCTGTGCAGATTATCATCTCGCCGGAATCCACCGTGAGCGACTTAATCGACGCCGCGATTCGTCAGTATGTTAAAGAGGCTCGCCGGCCATTCTTACCGGAATCTGAACCGTCGCGGTTTGATCTTCATTACTCTCAGTTTAGTCTTGAGAGTATTGGAAGAGACGAGAAACTGATATCACTTGGTTCAAGAAACTTTTTCTTGTGTAGCCGGAAAAATAACGCCGGCGGTGGTGGTTCGTCGTCGGAATCTTGTTCGAAGGAAGTTGAGAAAGTGGCTAAAACTAGTTTCCATTGGCTCAAATTTATTGGCTTCTAGAAGTTTTTTAAACATTTTGGATCATCATTGCTTTTTTCCAAATTTGTTTCAACTTTTATTTATTTTTTTAGGAAGAAATATATTTTTATTTGGTAATCTGTATATATTTTTTTATATTGAAAAAATATGAATGATCATAATAAATTAGTGGTATATAAATGTAATTTTATTCAATTATATGCCAAGATGATTCAAGAAAGGTCTAAATACATTTTGACAAAATGAATACTTTTATTATATATGATAACTTTAGAAGGATGGATATAGCCACAAAGATGGGTAATTACAATCTAAATAGAAGATTGTTAACTTATTATATTGGCCCTGTTCTTTTCTTAAACGCTGCGACAGCGGCAGCGACGGAGTTAAACGACGTTCACGAAAAGTAGAAATGAATTAAACGACACCGGAGCTTAAAAATAATTGTTTCAGTTGAGTCGCGGAAGGCAGAAAATGAGTCACGGCGACACCATATGAGTCGCTGAAATTTGTAGCGACACTTCCGTCATCATCTCCGTTCCTTTTCTGCGACAGTTTTTCTCTCACTACTGTGTTTTCTTCTCTCTCCCAAAATTGTTTTTCTTCTATCTTGTCGCTGTCGCAGCGTTTGGTAAAAGAACAGTATCATTATCTGTTTATTGTTTGTAAGATACTTTGGTTTGCAGACCTCTAATAATAGAAGTTTGCTTTCATGTTTGTTTATGTAATAACGACTTTAGCCAACCTTATCCCTAAAGTCAGACATTTGTGAATTTCGACCAACGAAGAAACCAATTCAGTGCCGTGTTGCTCTTCTCTCTTATTTAATGGTTTAATCCTCTTTTGTTAAAGATAACTAGGCAAAATATCTTAATTTTTAAGGACTGATTTCCAAAATGAAGAATATAGATTGAAAAATTATGTAAATAAGGAGAGAATCATTTCTATGATTCTTCAAGATTTCACAAATATATTCTTCTAGTTTTAGATTATGTAATAAACAAAAAGATTATTTCTTAGAAAAGATATATCTAAACCCCATCATCAAATAAGGCCGATTCTAATTTGGCCCACTATGAATAAAGGCCCATTAACTTAGCCACCCAAAAGGAGTAAGTCTTTCCATTTTTATTTTTTTTGGTTTAAAATTGTCGTAAAACCCTACTGGTTAAAAAGGGGAGGTTTAAAGGAGTAAGAGCATCCATATAAATAGAGCCGCTCCATTGTTCTTTGTTTTTTTCAAACAAACTCTAAAACCCTAAATTTCATCTTCTCAAAGCAGCCACACACTTCTTCATCTTTCACTAGCTATGGAGTTTTGGGGTATTGCCTCTCTGCCTTTATAACTTCTATTGATTAATCAATTTTGTATTCCTTAACTTTGTTCTGTGAAAGAGCCCTTAAAAATATGGTTTTTATGTCTGTATTAGTCAATAAGCATTGTCATTGTATTCAAAACTGTATGAGGTTGTTTGCTAATATTAGTATTGGTTTTCAAAGCATCTGTCTTTATGAGTTTTTTTTTGTTTGAATTGGTACTTGATGAGTAATGGTTCAATTGTAGGAATTGAGGTTAAGCCAGAGAGGACTCTTATGGTGGAACCAGAAGATGGTTACTTAATCCATGTCTCCCAAGTATGTTATCAGTTTTTGTAATTCTTGCAAGTTTCTCCCTCTCTCCTGTGCAAACAAAACTGAACATGATTGATATTGATTGTGTGACTTGTTGTTGTTGTTGTTGTTACCATCTCTTAGATTACCATTGGTGACTTGAATAAGTTAGAAGAAGATGAGAATGTTCCCGTTTATGTGAAGCATGGTGAGGATAAGAATGCGTTTGTTATCGGAAACCTCTCAAAGAAGTGTCCTCAAGTTTCTCTTGATATCTTCTTTGGTCAAAAGTTTGTGATTTCTCACAGCTCTGAAAGCAGTGTCTTTCTTATTGGTTACAAGTCCCCTGATAATGACGAACAATATCCTTTGTGTTTCATTGTCTGTTTTTTAGTTGTGTCTTCAACAGTTTTTACCAATTAGTGATTCGAATTTATGTTCACAAAGCTTGTGTTTGTTTATCCTTGATTTGGCTTTTGCTCTGTCTTTTTTTTTCTGATGCTTCACGGATGAGGAGATTGATTCTGGTGAGTTTCTTATTCTTATGTTAGTATTTTGATTTGAATTGCTTATCAAAGCTTGAAGCTTATCTTTTTGTCTTTTTTATTGTGTGTAGATTCTGAGTTAGAGGAGTACATGGAACAACAATGTGGTTAGTTTACTTTACTAAGCTACTACTGTTTTGAGGTAGTTTGAGTTTACTCGTGACTCTATTTATAGAATCTTAACCTTTGACATTGTTATAAATAGGTGTTTTGCCTCCAAATGAAATGAATAATGAGATCAACCCTGAAGAGGATGAATCTGACTCAGGCGAAGAAGATGATGAATCCGGCTCAGATGAGGTATATTTTGCTTAAGGAGTTGTGTGTAGTAAGCAATGATTCAGTATGAAAAGCTAATCTTGATTGTTTTCTTTCCTGTTTGTTTGCTTAGATGGGTTCTGATGAGGATGAGGATGAGTCTGATGAAGAAGACGTAGAGGATGAAGCACCTTTAAAGGTTGAGCCTCCGAGTAAGAAGATTCCAAATGGTAAAGCAACGAACAACACAGTTGCATCAAAGAAGGCTAAAGCTGCGTTTCAGAACAAGTCATCAGGTAACTAAAAATCCAAAGTGAAGAGATATAGAGATCTAACTTTAATAAATATGAGATGAAATTGGATTAATGATTTTTTGTTTGAACCAATTTTTTGATGCAGGAGGAAAGAAGAAGTGCCCATTCCCATGTGGTTCTTCCTGCAAAAACTAGAGACTGTGTGCCAAGACACATTTTTTCATAGAAGTGTTTTGCTTTTTGATACAAAATTTTGATAGTTATTTCCCCTATTGGTGAATGGTTGAGTTACTTAATGAGGCTTTTGGGCTCTTGAAATTTTTTGGATTATTAATTGTTATGTTGTCTTTTGGGGTGTTAAAATGGTTTTAATGGTTATTCTTAAGTATAATTATTAACCACGGGTGAAGCGAATATTGGCCATAGTAGCATCAGCTTGATCCTTGATCTCAAATTGACTTCTCCTCATGTCACCCAAAATTTCCCATAAGTTCTCTACATATAAACATAAACACATCAATATTCACAACTCTACCAGGAAGAGAGAGATAAGATTCGAAAACTCGGAAGATAAATTTCAAACACTTGTTTTTATTCAGTACAGAATTCAAAAATTACAATAGGGAAATATTGAAGTACATTATTTAATTCACTCAATACATCACTATTATAGACAACAATGACATTAATATCACATATTATAGACAACAATGACATCACAAGTTGGACAAAGTGTTTGCAACTGCATTGCATTGTGAATGCAGCGTAAGTGGAACGCATGTCCACATACTGTGTCCGCCAATGGAACGTCAGTTTCAAAATCACCAAAGCAAATACTACACTCTGTTTCCTTATACTTCAAGATGAAATCTTCCAATGCCATGGGATTGAGCCCAAAATTAAACTGCAGTTCTTGTTGTTCTACATCACCAGAATCAACAACCACTTGGACTGACATGTCATCATCACCAAAAGTATATATATAATGTAAAAATAAGTTTTAAATGAATTAAGATAAAAATTTATATCCATTTTGCTAGGATTATTCATTTAAATTGTGGTATAAATATTTATCATAAAAAACAAGAGAATTCCAACAAAAATAAGTATTACTCAAATATTATGCAAAGCTTATGCAAATACTATACAAAAAGAGTGTTGTTACTATGCATTAAAAGCACAATTCGATTGGAAAGAAAGTGAAACTAATGAAAACTATTTAAATATAATAGAAAATATGTAATTATAATTTTTTGATCCAGATATGAAGAAGAAATATTGAATAGATCCAAAAACGAAAGTGAATGTTTCATTCAACTTTAAGGGTTTACTAGCTAGATGGTCACTTGTTGTTGTGCAAAAGTTGATAAAATTCATATGTGACATTTTCGTGATTGGTAGTAGTAATTTGTAGTGCTAAAATTGACAAATTCATCGTAAAATAAATAAAAAATAAGATTATGTAAAATAACATTAAATTCATCAGAAATCCAAATGAAAACCTCTATCAATTACTTTGAAAATAAGAAAATCAAAAGTTATTTACTATTCCAAATGTTGTGTCGTGTGGATCTTGTGATTCTTGTTGCTAAACTGGATGTGGATCTTGTGATTTCTGGAAGCTGGAAGATGATGAAGCAAGAAGATGTTTGTTTATTATGAGTTATGATTGTGATTTTTTTTTTTTTAATGTTTCTTGTATTGTTGACTTGATGTATAGATCTGTAAGTTTCAAAATCTAAGTATTCGTAACTGTTTTTATGTTTCTTGCATTGTTGACTTGTTGTATAGATCTGTAAGTTTCAAAGTCTAAGTTTTCGTAACTATTCATCACCACACCACATAGTAAAACAAAATACTTAACTAAACACAAGCATTCATAAGAGTTGAAAATGTGAAAATAGCACAAAAGGAATGTATAAACATATAAATGCTACAAGCACAAGTTGTTTGATCTCAAATACTATGATTTGTTGCTAAGTCCATCCTACTCATATTAAGTTCTAAGAACCGGTTGTTTCGTGAGAAAATGACTAAGTTAAATGGATTTGGTTATCTTTGGGAAAGTTTGATCAAGTCTCACCTAGGTTCATAGTAGATTTCTTAACAACAAATCTGAATAGGCTCTAAGTATCCTAGATAAATTACATTCAAAAATATAAAATTTTATAAGGTGCATTTGCAATCCCTATGACCAACGTACATCCGCCTATGCCCGGATCAACTATACGGCTATACTTAATTGTATCTCGCTACTACTAACATTAACTTTGAAGAACCCTTTCTCAAAACTCTTGTAACTACCTTGAAATCCACTAAGCTTGACACAACCCACGTTAAGATTATATACTCTAAACTTGGTTTTTTAAAACTTATCTCAAGAATTGGTCACAGCTATTCACGTTCAACTTTTGTTTAACCACCTTCGTCTGTGAAGATCACTGAATTTTATTTTTAAGAAAAACAAAAGAAACTCTGCGTCTAAAGAAATGAAAACAGAGACGTTTACAAAAATTAAAAAAGTAATATTGCGTCTGCCGGGAGTCGAACCCGGGTCTATTGCTTGGAAGGCAATTATCCTAACCGTTGGACTACAGACGCTATCAATTTTAGTTTTCGTTTTTACAGTTTATATATATTTAATATCTGTTTAAAAGACACACCACGTATTTTATCAACCAAAAACTATGTGAATCATACGTAAAATCTAAGCGGGTGTATTGAAAGATGGATTTTGGAGGATTTTGGATTTGTTTTAAAATCACATGTTATTCAACTTGTGATTTTCAAATCACTTGCCAAATCCAATGTTATTGAATCTGGAATTTTTATTAAATCATTTAAAATCACTCACAATCTTTTGTTATTCAATAAACAATTTGTAAGAATCATATCAAATCTACTGTTATTCAAAACATAATTTTTATTTTTCTAAAAAACCATAACATGGATTTTAGGAGATTTTAAGAGACTTTAACTACATTTTTACATAAGAAATCCAATTGAACAAATCACACCTTAAGAGATGTTATTTTGAAGGATTTGTTATAAAAAAAAAAATTGAAAGCTTTCGTTCTAATATTATAGATGCTCTCGTTCTCATATTTGTTCTAATGATTAAATCACACCTTGAGCATATATGCTCTCGTTCTCGTATCTTTGTTTATTAAGTTTTTTTTATCAGGCTACTAGTTTTGGTGCAACCACACGGATGGTACCTGCTCCAAATTCAGCAGACAACAAAGCTCCCGATTAGGCCAAAACTAGAACAATTTGGTATAACAGTTCGAAACATGCATTTTATTCTATCGATCCTGCGCTCTTTGCTTCACCAAAGTGAGAAGATTAGTGGCCAATGGAATACCAACAAACTTCGTTACCACAAACGATGTTACAGAGAGAGCCCAGCTTTTATTTTGGTGAATTTCCGTTCGTTTTCATAAACCCACTCATTTGAAATCTTTGGGCAGAGCACTTTGGGTCATCGATATATATATATATGTCATATTAAAATCTTTTTTTTTTTATTCTAAAATCTCTTAAAATCACCTTATGTAATCTCTTAAAATCTCACCAAATCACAAACTATTTTTTCTTTTCTGAAATGAAATATCTAACAATTCCACAAAACAATCCCAAACACTCTTTTAAAATCTCTTAAAATCCAAATTTCATAAATCCCACCAAATCCTCCAAAATCCATCTTTCAATACACCTCCTAAGATCCATTGTCTTCAAGCTTGTTTCAACCAAAAGCGTGACTTATGTACATACGTAAAATCTAAAATCCATTTTTTTTTTGTAGTCTATAAAAAGTAAGCAAATAATTTTTTTTTCTTTGCTTTTGCTTCACTCTCCAAGCGATTTCCCATAAGGAAAAAACAAAAGAGAAAAAGATAAAATTTCACTGTTACTAGATTAGGATCCATGTTAGAGTACGGGTTGAGAATCTTTTTATTTATATTGTAATTTTTATATAAAATAAAATTTATGTGATTATTTTTTAAAATTTTTTTTTGATAAAATATTATGCAATAAAATTTTATGCTAAATATGATGACTTGAAAAAAACACATATTTTAACCATATGGTGGTGGGCTAGTAGTTCCCATCTGGTTGGAACTTGGAAGAGTTGTCCTGTTGGTCCAGATCACAGATCAATTCTCCCATATGCGGAATTGCTATTCATTTACTATGTGGCCACATGGATATGGACCCTTACTTACGGTCCATTTGAATACCCGGAGAGAGGGTCTATCCGTTGACTGCATCTCCTCCAAGGATTAGTTTTGGGCCCTTCCATTGGCCTGGGGATTTACCCTTAGTTATATATAAAAAAAAACACATATTTTGTAAGTTTTATATTGTTAATGATTCTAGATAAGTACTCGTACTATAACACGGGTTAAATTTCTTTTTATAAAATTTTTTGTCTTTTATATTTTAAAATGAAAATTTAATATGTTGTATTTATTTATGTATGTGAAGTTATTTCAATGTATATTCTACATCATGACTTGAATGTCATTATAAAACATAATTTTTTGTAAATTTGGTTTTTAAAAACGAGTTATTATATTATGAGTAATTCAATATATGTTATAATTTTTGTTTTAATATACTTGGTTTCTTGAAATTCTTTTATATTATAGTTTGACATATTATTGACCATTGCTATAACAAATCAAATTAGAGCGTTTATAGTTTCTAACTTTTTGATCTATTAAATATTTATGATATTCTTCAAAATATCTCAATATTTTAAAAATATTTCAAAATAAATTATTTAAAGTTTCTTATATTATATATATATAATTATAAAATTCAACAAAAAAATATGAAATTGAATTTAAAAATTCAAATTTTGACCAGTTACTCAGTAAATTTTTTAATTCAATAGATATTATTTTTCAAGAATAATATTGCTAAAGCTTGAATATTTTCTAGATTGACCAACTTTTTTTTGTTTTGAAAAATTTAACTTATGGTATATCCAGAAATAATTTTTTTTAATTATAATAAATAATATGATTATTTATTTGTTTCACAAAATAGACTCATATATAAAGATGAGAGGTGAAGTATAATGATAATTAACAAATTAATATTGTAAGTTAGATATCAAAGGATTTTATTTGATGAATAATTTTATAAAATAAATTAATATGGTAAGATGATATCAAATAGTGGCGGATCCAGGAATTTTTTTTTACCGGGGTCAATTAAATTAGTTATAATTTTTTTCCATTATAGTCTTCTCTACAAAATATATGTATATAAATAAAATTTGTCTGAATAATTTTAATTGATTTTGCAACTATTTTTGTAATTATTAGGTTTTGAACCCATGCTACGCGTGGGTTTATTTGATATATTTTGATAAAAATTATATATGATTGGTGACGGTAATAACATATTATCTCATAAAAATTTAAAATTAATACTAAGGAAACAAATTAAATTTCAGATACACAATTTTTTAAAATATAAAAATCAGTTGTGTTATAAAATCAAATCTGATAAAAAAAAATCATGAATTTAACTCGACGTCCAGGCGAGGCAAATCAAACTGATGACCTCACATATCCTAAACTATTTTTTTGACCACCAGAAAAACAAAACAATTTTATAATCATGAATTTAAGTCATTTTCATATTTAATTGATCGCTACCACCTATGTTTTCGTGTTTTTTATTCAATACTTTCTTATTCTTCATATTCTTACTTGTCATTTTCATTGTCAAATTTTGTGGTAATTGTCATCATTACTTTTACCGTTTGGTTCTTCGTTATACTCTTTTTCTTCTTCTTCCTCGTCAATTTCTTCACATTCTTCCACTGAAAAACTTTTTTTAGACTACCACACAATTTGTTAACCTATCAAACTCCAAGAACAAAATCATTTATTTTCTCATAAAATTTGTAAAATTCATGAAGACCAGCATAGTCAACACATGCACCCAATTATTGATAATTTTATCCATATACTTATTTGGTTTTAGATCTACGCGTTTAGAAACTTCTCAAACCAAAATCCTTACTTTGGTTTATAATATTTTAAAAACATAATAAAACATACTAATAATTATTTATTTAATATGAATCATATGATATATAGAAATATGAGTACACTATAAGAACATATTAATTATAAACAAATAATATCAATTATATTATATCATCAAATAATATGAACTGTATCATATTATCAAATAACTGTAACCGTATATAACATTAACCACTTGAACCATAACCGTATTTAAACGTAACTGTTTAACCGTTTATTAAACGGTTCTGGTTAAGGTTTAAAAATTTCTAACCATAATCGATGGCTATTAAACCATAACCGTGACAACCGTAACCCTGGTTATGCCTATGTATAGCTAATAAAACATGTGTGTTTGTCGTCCATCTTTCTTCTTTAAACCTCTAAATTTGACTCAAACATCAAATTAAGGTCTTGCAATGTCAATCCTTCTTCCTTAGACCCAAAAAAAAAATTAATGAAAGAATATCAACTCATCTATAAAATCATACAAAAATATGTTTTACAGCTCATAAGAAATAAAAAGCACAAATATAGATAAATAAGATAGTTTATGTATTACATCAATATTTATAATATTTTAAACTTTTAAAAGGTTTCGAAATATAAAATTTGAACCTTTTAAAAAGTTTCAATATTTATAATCTTTTAAACTTTTAAATTTTAAAACTTATAATATTTAAAAACTTTTTAAAAGCTAAGAATTTTTAAAAGTTTTAATATTTATAATATTTAAACTTTTAAAATTTTTAAATATTATAATATTTTTTGAAATTTTTTAAAGTTTTAATTTGATCAAATAAAAAACGAGATCAAACCAAATAAAAATTTTAAATTTGGAAGCCTGATAAATCGAGTTTTTCTGCTTATTCGTTGTTGGAAGCATATTAATCTTATTTATACTGGTTATGAACTATTGTCTAAAAAATTTCTAGCCGATGTGGGATATTGTGCATAGTTCTTTGATTTCCATAAATTTAAAATTTTTCTTTTTCTAAAAAATTCTGGAAATTTAAAATATGTTAATGAATGACATGTCAAATCATGATAGGTTGTTTTAAATAATTCTTAATATATAAAATTCTGGAGATTTTAAAAGATGTTAATTAGTGACATGTCTTATCACTATTGGTTGTTTTAAATCCTAGGTGGACGGCCTTAGGAGCTTATAGCTTCTACATTTTATTAGTATAGATTTTGTGATTATAACGTTATTTCCTTCTTTAAAGATACACAATTTAGTGAATATAAAAAAAAGGATGATAAACTATGTTAAATAGGTAAGCTCTCGTTATGGCAAAAAAAACAGTAATAAAATGTAACAAAATGAGACAAACAATAGCCTATATCCAGAATTTGGGGGGTCAAAAACAAAACTCTCTACCAAATCAGCCAACACATCAGAGATGCTAAGCAACATATCAAATATCTATATTTAAGTGTATCAAATGATTTTTTGGATATTCTTAAGTGTATGCATATAGTTCACGGATTGACCAATTAATTTATAATTTTTTTTTGTAATCAACCTATATTTAATCTATAACATATTTTGTAACCAACTACCAACCTATAAATATTATATAGTCATACTTGAGTGAGTAGATAAATGGTATGGATCAGAGGTTCCCACGGTATAATAATATATATACTAGATAAAGATAAGACAGAAAGATTAAAGATTTGGGAGACACTACAACTGTTTTCTACTGAAGAGATGTAAAAGAAATGTATGGGGACTTCACCTGATAAACGGATACTAGAGCATCTGACGACCTCTAACTGCAACGCCGAATATTCCAGAGGTGATCGGTAGTGTGCACTCAGCAGAAAGTGTCTTAGAGCAAGTGGATGGTACCTAGCCTTGATTTATACAGGTTCAAATATTCTGCATTAGCCATGAGAAAACACACACCCAAAGAAGAAGACTTAGTTTTGATAATAGAACAAACAAGAAACACACTGGTCTAATGGTAACAGAGTTGTCCAGTGAATATCTCATCTCCACGTTGTTGCTAGTGACATGGGCATTATGCAAGCTGTAAGTCACGGCACTATCTTCGAAAGCAGAACATATCTGGGCGATCACATGTTCATGATGCAGGGATTTTAGATATACACCACCACCTAGAATGTCAAATCTAGGAGACAGATAATGGGTGCTCATTGCGCTGCATCCAATGTGCCACCCTCTTTTGCACCAGGATGGCATATTGTAAACTATATGCTTTAAAAATTTTAATTTTTTTCTAAAGCTCATATATCTTTAGAAATATCTTGTAAATCTTATAAAATTTTATAATTTTGCATACTATAAAATGAATATTTTTAAAAATGGATAGATAAAAGATGCATATTTCTAATAAAAGTATCATATTTGTATGGTTATTAGATAAATTAAAATTAATTAATATAACTGATATAGCAATCATACGCGAACTATTACTTAGTTATTTAACTCATGATGGATGAATTGGTCAGACCAATTCACTCACATGTTTTAACCACTTTCGTTTGTTAAACAATGAATTTAAATAAGAAATCAAAACAACATCAAGCAGAAGAATTCTGCGACCAAAGATATGAAAACAGTATGCAAAAAAAAAAAAAACAAATTTGCGTCTGCCGGGAGTCGAACCCGGGTCTATTGCTTGGAAGGCAATTATCCTAACCGTTGGACTACAGACGCTATCGATTTTAGTTTTTATTTATGGTTTATATATACTTAATATTTGTTTAAAAGATCGCTAAACACCAAAGCGTTTTTCTTTTCATAGCCGTGGATTTAAGGATCACCAAAAAGTAATTCTTCGAAAGCTAAGCTTCAATGATGTTCATACTTTTACACTTCAACTTTACTCAAGACTGATAAGTGGAAGTGCTTTTTATGTAGAACAGAAATTCATAAATATACTTATAAAAGCAAACACTTCTGTCTATATATCATTCACTACAAACAAACGATTAACCTTTTGCTTTCTGACAGCTGCAACATACATGGACATTGTGCAAACAAAGTAACAAACCACAAACCAAAAAGAGGAAAACTTATAAGGAAAAATATAGAACATATACTTGGAATGAACCACCGTGATTATACTGTTTTTCTTAACAAGAAGAAAGGTTTTCTCTGGGATGAAAAACAAAAAATAGAATCGAATAGAGTAAAATGCCAAAACGATGCGTGTTTAACGAGTATTGCTGACAATTGAGGTCTTGGAAATTTTACGAAGCCACAGGTTTGGATGTTGCCTTCTTTACAGCTTCAGCGTAGGTCCTGTGCTGATAGGTTAAGGTCGACTCCAGCAAGTCCCACAGAGATGTCTTCGGGTCCCATCCTGTTTTTCATAGTAAAAAATCTATCAGATTTAGCTATGATCTTTACTCTCTTAAGCATATTATCAATCATTTGAGATGTGGGGATTACCGAGTTGGCGGTTAATGATGGTCATGTCTGGGATTCTCTTGTCACTGTCGTCATAACCTTCCCCGTAAAACTCTTTGGAGCTAACATCAACCGTTGGGCTCTCTATGGCTACCTCTCCACTCACTTTAGCGTAAACCTGAAACATGATTCGTTTTAATATTTGAGAACCAGAGAAAGATAGAAAAATCCACCAACTCTTTCGGTTGTTTTGAAACCAATCTTCCTCACCTCAGTCATCATTTCAGCTAGCTGTCGAACTGTAACTTCGTTGTTTGGATTGCCAACATTGAAGATATGCCCATTTGCCCTCTCTGGGTTTTCCTGAACCGCATAAACAACATATCAGTGCAGGTTCTTTTAGTTGGAACTCCTTTAAAGTTTAACAGTTTGTAAACAAAAAACCACGAAGAATGATATAAGCAATAGAACGTACAATCATCAAAAGGACAGCTTCGATAGCATCTTTGATGTAGATGAATGTTCTCTGTGATTCTCCACCATCCACAAGCTTGAGAGGCTCACGGCGTAGAAGATTCTGAAAGATACATAGCAAAGCGTTAAACAAAAGTTTGCAAATATACAGAATGACATTGGATTAAAGACTCGCCTTAGCATACTTACATTACTAAAGCAGGCGAGGACACGTGGGACACCTTCGCTAGGACCATCAATGCCGGGGATGAAATCCATCCTAGGTCCAATCCAGTTAAAAGGTCTTACAATGGTGAACTCAAGTCCATTCTCAGCACCCTCAGCTGTCACAAGAAACAAATGAAGTCAAGCGTGAACCTTTTGGTTCTTACCACATCCACATTATATTCACTCACATGTCAGCTAAGAAAAAAATACTTACCATAAACGAGTCTCTCAATCAGTTGCTTTGCACACGCATATGACCACCTCTGCTTCTCGATTGAACCAAATATGCAAGGGGAAATATCTTCTTTAAGAACATAGAAAGAAGGATCCTGTAGAAAGCACAACAAACAACATTAGCAAACAATGAAGCCAACCTTAGGCAGTTGAAGTTCAAAAAACCATGTTTTCTACATGCTTAAGATCCCAGACGTTCCTAAAATGAAAAATATAAATTATTCTAAGCTTGTACAGGTGTGTGATAGTCTAGTTGTCTCAACTCTTAACCGAATTCATAAAAAATATATATATGAAACCCAATTTCCAATTCATGTGGCTAGGAAAAAGAAAGAAAACGTCAGCTTCAACATGTTCCTCAGTACATTCATTGGTTAAAATTGATAAAAAAAAAAGACAATAACATGTTGAAAGCGAAAGGTGCAAAAAGGCATTACGTCACGCAGGGGATGATCCTTAGGAAGAAAGCTTCCTATGGTTTTTCCATATACTTCACAGGTGGAAAAGTGAATGAGACGCTTGTTGTTCTCAGAGCAGTACTTCACCTACACAAAACCAACACATCAACCAATCAATTTCAACTAATAATAATGAGAGGCACATAACTGTTTCCATCAATTCTTTAGAACAACAGCTTAAGCAAGTAATGAACGAAGTAAGGAAACAAATACCACTGGGAGCGCATCAATGAAATTGCTGTAGATAGTATCAAGAGGACGCGTATTGTAATCAGCTGGAGTACAGATCGCAGCTAGATTAATAGTCTGCAGAACCAAACATACAAAGATCAGAATTACATCAGAGCATCACCAATCTCAACACTGAGAAAACAAAAAAAAACACAGATCAACATATCCAAATTCTGAATAACAGATCAGATCTGAGACAAGAATCACTATCAATCACGATCACACTAACCATCACACTTAACTAATAAACAACGAAGAACAGAGAGATAGATACGAACGAAGAAACATTTGATAAGCAATTTTATTTACCAGATCCGCCATCTTAATAAGTCCTTCAAGCCTGGAATCATGCTTAATATTGATACGATGAAACTGGATCCGACCACTCCATTCAACGGAATCAGGCTCAAGCAAGTGTTTGATCTTATCGTTGTAAACATCGAGCGCAAGCACCTTATGCGGTGTCTCCGTCATCAGCTTCTCACAGAGATGTGAACCGATGAAACCTCCGGCTCCGATCATGCATATCGTCATCGGTTTTATCGGTCTTCCATCTAGATCCACTCTATTAGCTCCGCTCGCCATGATTACTTTCTCTCTCGAGAAGATCAGATCAGAAAAATAAAAAATCAAATCCTTCGTTTACAGTAAAGCTTTCTCTCTCTCTCTCTCTCTCTCTCTCGAGGAGATAAAACAAAGCGTTCTAATGGTGACGGTGGGATATTTAACAGAGAAGAAGAAGATGCATCGCATGTGAACAACGGAGAGGCAAATTGGTTTCGGCGTAATTGAAAAATATTATTATCAACTCTCGGTATCGGCGCGTAGTATTTACGCGCGTTATCTGTATATCCACGTGATCTCGTTTTGATTTTTAGAGGATGTGAGCAAGCAAAAATATCCCTTTTATTATTTCTTCGACTAATAATGATTTTATATGATTATTAATTATTATTATGATTGTTAAATCTAGTAATTAAGTACTAGAATGTGTTTATTTCATTAATTAAAAGTTCTTTTCACAAGATAAATCGTCATATGGCATATAAGTCGGCAGAAAAGATCTTACCCCAAATCTAAAGTTTTTTTTAAGTGACTCAATAATAGAAAAATGTGGCAAAACTTGATCAGATTAATATTTGCATTTAAAACCATTATCCCGCAATTACAATTATGTTTGTTAACAATCGAAAAAATGAAAATAAAGACATTTGAAACCTATGTTGCATAAAAATTCATTTTAAATCTGTTTTTTATTTCCGAATCATTTCGGAAACGTAAACTCGTGAAAATACATAAACAAGTCATAAAAGTATGATTTCTATAAATCTATGTTTAGAAATATGGTAGAAACTCCGTTTCTCGTGTAAACACTACAGAAAAATTTTCAGTTTGGAAACTTAATAGAACTATGAAAATTCATAATACATATAAATATACAGTATTATTAGTGTTTTAATTAAATTATTCTATATTTATGTTTTGAATTTTTGTTGTTTCAAATATTTTTAAATATGGTTTTTATGTTTGGTGTTTTACTTTATATATATATGTATATTTGTATGTATATATACGTATATTATATATATATATATTTGTATGTATATATATATTTGTATGTATATATACATATATATATTTGTATGTAAACGTTTCCATTTCCTAATTCTAGAGAAAAATCGTTTTTTGTTTCCGAAATATTTCGCTTCCGCGTATATGTTTATGTTTTCATGTAACCTAGTTTAGAACAAAATATTAAAAGCTTCTAAAATGATCGGATAATGATCTTAGGTGGAAGTTGATGGTGATGGTAACCTCTATAGATGAGTTTCGATTCAGGAACTTGAAGCTCATCAAAATGATTTTGATTTTGTTTTGCTCCTTTTCTTATGCGTTTCCGAATCTAGAGAATGTCGGATTGCTTTTGTATGGCTTCTATTTAGGCGCTCTTTGACGCATCAGTAGTCTCGCCGCATCTGGAAGTGTATTAAAGTTCTGAATTGGGCCTTTATTTGTCAGGTTATGAAGTCTGATTTGAAGAGATCATCTCTCATTGTTATAGGAGGAGGCAGTTGTTGATTGATGTTTTGGCCGTGGGCAGCATTGATACAGCTCATTCGCATAAACTTCAGAAGAGAAGTTTGATTTGTTTGTTTATGACATAGTGTTTGCCTTAGTTATTATTGTCAGTATGCCTCTGTTCTTAGCTATTGGATTCGTTCTCTTTCGAATGCGGTTTGTAACTTTCCTTCTAGTTGTTAGTTGTTTCCGGAGATTTATACTTTGTCCGCTGGCTTAGACTCTCTTTTTTGGATTTTAGACTCTCTCTTTTGAGCTATAGACTCCGGGGATATCTTTATTTTCCGCCGGTTTATGTATTTCACAATGTAAACTTTCAAACAGTATCAATAACATCAAATAAAAAAAAAAAAAAAAAAAAAATTGATCAGAGAAGAATTATACAGCAGTACCCAAAAAAAAATAAATAAAGTAATTATTTTGGAATCAATACAAAGAGTCTTCTCGACATGAACGAAAACTTGACCAAGTAGCATTGGAGATTCCATTTTTTATGACAAATGTTAAAAATTGTTTGGAAAGATTTAGACGTGCAATGCTAAATCGACAAAGGTTTTTAAAGTGGATTAGTTACACTCCATCCTTATTAACTAGCCTTAATTGCATGTACGTACTATGAGATTTGATGCAATGCCATGTTTACGTGTTAGCCCCATTTTCTATGAATATCACATGAGATGTTTATTTAAGATTGATAAGAACTTTTTTTATTACCGTTTTTATTTATTTATAAGAGTATATATTATTTTAAAAACAAAAAGTTTATAGTTTGATACACCACTAAAGCTACAAATACACATACTTTAGTGTAACTTTATTTGGAATTTTGCATAAGATAACGTTTTCATATGCGATTTACTCAATTTACATACCCATGATAACGTTTTAGTTATAGGTCGTCTTTAATCATTATGAAAATTTTATTTATCGTATTGGAAAATTTAACCGAAAAGAGCATTTGGGCAGCCTTGGGTTCATGTGATTGCCCCATAGCTAGTGAGCTGTTCGACCGGTCGATCATTGATCCCACATGGTCAGGTAAAGAAAATTAATCTTATTATAAACATGCTAGTTAGTGTTTTTTTTTTTTTTTTTTGTCTTTTCTAAAAAGGATTGAGACAAAAAAGAAAGAGAAACAAATGATGAACAATAATAATCAGGTACAATTCCAAGAAGCAACAACCTCGAAACTCTCATCACAAAACCCCAACCACACTTTTCTTTGAAATTTGGATGTTGTACAAATCCAAATTCATGAATTCACTTACTTATTGTTCATAACTTTATGTTTTTATAGATGATATAGTACTTCCTACTGGCTATACAATAAATTTCCATGCGATGTTTCCTATCACAAAATTGTGTATAAATGCAAACATCAATATCGATATAATCATCTTTTTCTTTTCTGTCTGAGCTTTTTTTGACTGATCAAATACACCAATGCTAGCTTCTTCGTTTCACTGTAACACGGTCCAAACTTGATTCAAACTCGTGCCTCAAGTTATATACTCCCTCCGTTTCAAAATATAGAATGTTTTAGTGGAAACATGCATATTAAGACATAGTTACTTTTATAAAGTTTAACCAATCATAAACAAGTCTGCATAATAAAAAATATAAATTTAATCTAAAAGTTGCATAGAAAATTGAAAACATCCTGTATTATGAAACAAAAATATTTCTCTAAACATCCTATATTATGAAACGGAGGGAGTATATAAAACGATAAGAAAGACTAAATATATGTTTATCTAAAAACATATAAATACACGCCTAGATCTAGATGTTTCTTATAGAATAAGAAAAGAGAGAAAACCTTGTATATGCAAAGATTTTTTTTCATTCTTTTACGTAGAAGCTCTCATTCTATTTCTCTCACTGCTCAAAGCTTGAGATGTCGTCGTTTTATAAAAATAAAATATCGTGAAACAGCTAGATATATACTTATATCCAAAACATGATTGGAGTCATTCATTTGTAAAATATGAATTCGAATGGTCGTCACAAATGTATATATATACTATATAGCCTTATAGAGTATAACATTGTCTAATGGGAATTTTGTTTAATGTAACACATTTCCCACAAAACTTTCCAAATGTACCACAATCAAGATTCTTTTTCTGATCTACCATAAATATGAGATAGAATGACGTTTTTGCCCTCTTGCTAATATGACAAATCTCGTAGACAAATTGAGGAGTACAAACTTGTCCATTAGCTTAAATTATTTGTCTAGAATATAAATAAATAAATGACTAGTTGTCTCTCCTTTGTGCGAGTTTAAAACTGGTCCACCGAGTTAATAAAAATGTTGTTTACTAGAAATTTTGTGAATCATCTAGTGCATGACAAATTTAATAGAGGACAAGTGTAAAACTTGTCTATCGAGTAAATAATGTATTGTCTTTGTAAAATAACTTGTCCATGATAAAATTAACAGTGGACAACCTGGTGCGTATAATTGGTCCATCGGTCTTGCAAGGAGAAGCGGAAAACTATGCCAACGACGAATGGTCAGATCCGGTAGTGAAAGTAAGACCAGCGACAGAACTAAAGGCAAGGGCCAAGAGATATATATGGGGAGGCGATCTGGCGGTTCCGGTTGGTCCGGCGAAAGAGCTCCGGCAATAGCGGTGGTAAGAAGAGATATATATATGGGGAGGCGATCTTCATTTCATGTGTTATATACGGTCCAAACTCGGTCCCTTCCACAAGTTTCACTTTAATTGTACGAAAGACTACAAATACAAGTTTCTTTTTAAAAAGAACATCTACCAATTACGATATCTTAATTTCTTCAAGATTACCATTTCGTATGGTACAAAACAATGAAAATATAAGAATGCAATTTACGTTTGATTTCTAAACTAGTTTCCTTCTGGTTAATACGAAATACTAATACATTTTTTTGAACAAATCTTATTTCCTATCTTTCCACATTTTCTTGATTAGTCTTGATATCCTCGATCCACCAAAACCACTTAATGACTTACAAATATATACAAAACTCAATCCTAACCATCCATCAAAGATTGATTACTCTTTTCCGGTTTTAAAAATCTTCGCCTAGCACCGATTACAACCCTGCAAAATCGCTAAACCCATCCTCTTTGCTTTGATTAATGACTAATCCCGCCTAATATAAATTATTCGATAATGCTTATTTAATCCGTTATGTTTAATTTGATTATAACTCGCCTAGTCCAATTACTCCCAACTTAATTTTTTGTATACCAATTATTTTTTGAGCCAAATATAAATCAAATATTTTTTTTGTTATTTAGACATCTAAACTAAGAGTTTGTGATGTTTTACAATAACTAATGTACAAACTTTTAATAAAAATCATAAAGTTTTATTTTAAAATTACAATTTTATATGTTTACCGTAATTTTAAAGACAATATTATAGTTTTATATTTTATTTGATATTTCTTTATAACATAAATAAAATTATAAATATATTTAATACTATATATATTTATATTTTATTATTCATTTAATAAAATAACTCTAAAACTAGTCTCCGATTAATCACCGTTTAATATCCAATTTTCTCGCTAGGCGCTAGACCCACCCCAACCGCCTGACTAGCGCCTAACGATTTTTAAAACATGGCTCTTTACCAAAGATATTCTTGTTAAAAATGCCACTTTTAAAAAAAAAATCTTTTAGATATATTACTTTTTGAATAGTTTGTGGATTTTGCCACTTTTGAGAAAAAAATTAAGTATTCTCCATTATTTTCTTGATACAATATGTATTTCGTACTAAATACTAAATCATAAGAACAAATAGAACCGACTAAACTCAAACATAACGAATAAACACACATATTAAATCGTATTAATGTAACTTGCAAAATATTCAAAATTAGTAAAATCAATAAAAACTATGCAAAAAATGGTTTTCTCCTAATTGATTCCTTTACAAAATGATATGTTAGTAACTTATAAGTGTTCCTATGTGTGCCACGTCTCAATTCATCTGTGTGCCACGTCTCAATTCATCTCTGCGCAGACTAATTTAGATACTCAGAGACACCTTAACGTGTCAATAATGCATTGGTTTCGTTTTGTTTTGTTTTTTTTCCCTTTTCTTCATTTGACCCTCTCTCTCTCGATACAATCAAGGAACACACTCTGCTTCATGAATCGATTTATTCTCTGCCCAGACTTATTTAGATACTCAAAGACACCTTAACGTGTCAATAATGCATTGGTTTCGTTTTGTTTTGTTTTTTCCCCTTTTCTTCATTTGACCCTCTCTCTCTCTCTCTCGATACAATCAAGGAACACACTCTGCTTCATGAATCGATATATTATCTTCCCAGACTAATTTAGATACTCAGAGACACCTTAACGTGTCAATAATGCATTGGTTTTGTTTTGTTTTGTTTTTTCCCCTTTTCTTCATTTGACCCTCTCTCTCGATACAATCAAGGAACACACTCTGCTTTATAAATTGATTTATTCTCTGCCCAGACTAATTTAGATACTCAGAGACACCTTAACGTATCAATAATGCATTTGTTTCATTTTATTTTGTTTTTTCCCCTTTTCTTCATTTGACCCTCTCTCTCTCTCTCTATACAATCAAGGAACACACTCTACTTCATGAATCGATTTATTAAAATCATTCCTAGATTTCGTATAATCAAAATCAACGTACAAACCAATCAACGTTCTGATCGGAAATTGCAGCCGAGGGCACTGTAGGTAAGCAAAGAAAACATCTCCTCTTCGTCATATTCATTGGTAGTTTTCTTATTAGAAAAAATCCCTTTGTTAATTGGATCGGGGGTTCCAATTTGATGTCGAATTTGATTATGTGAATAAAATCTATGAATACTTTTCTTTTAGTTTGAAGTCAGATGTGAAGGTCATTCTTATTGGTATCTTAGTCGAAGGTTTATGATTCTGAGACTTATATTTGCAATTCAGTTTTTGGTTTACTGCGTCGTCTAGTTTAGATTGTGGTTTCTGGGTTTTCATTTCATTAGGTTGTCTTAGATATTTATGCTTTGTCATTGGTCAAAGTATGCATTTAGTTTTGAGAAATTAAGTTACTTATAATGCTTTTATATGTTTTTATCATTCTATGTATTTGTTTCTTCTTATAATATCGAGTTTTTAGTTTGATTTTTTAGTATTGTAATATATGTTTTAAAGTTTTTATAATGTAATATATATTTTTAAAAAATATAATGTATTATACTATAACTACAGTTTCTAGTTTTATTTTCCTAATATTACATAGATTCTATATCCAACATTTATAACATTATAAAATATACTTAAAATGCATTTTTAATATATATTAGATAAGACACTCATATTTAAGGATGACTAATGGGAGTAATAAAAATAAAAACAAGTTAGTGAGAATCTAAAACTATATTAGTATTATTCTAATATATATACATTTTTGGAGACATTTATGAAATAAATCCTGGAGTTGGAACTTATTTACAATCATACCATTAACATTAATCTTTTAATTATTTTTTACTTTAAATAATATCAAATTTGGAATCTAACTTAAGAAGATTTTTTCCTATTCAAATTTCCAAAAGTATTGGACCAACACCCATTAGCATTAAATATTTTATATTTAATTAATCTATTCTCTAAAAAACTGTTGATAATAACTTATTTTCTTGAAAGCCAAGTGATTAAACTGTTGATAATAACTTTAATTTTTTAAAAAATTTGGGGCCCGAACTGACACAAATTGTTAAAAAAAAATTTACATCTTCACCGAAGTGTTTTTTAGTAGCTAATATATTAATATATAGATTTTTAATCCATTCTAATAAGAAACAATTGATATAAATCAAACTTTACAAAAAAACTCTCCACCATTTTAATCGACTTGCACAACTATAAATATAAAAGTGTTAAATGATATAGAGATAAAACAATCAAAATTACAAAGTCAAATTGTAGTATACTCATATAATTATAAAAATAGAATATATTATGTAATATTATTATCTCTACATTGTAAATAAAAAAGAAAAATCACAAAAAAATATTTGTTGACTAAATTAAATTTAATGAATAATAAAGATATCCTAACTTGTATATAATAAACCACTACATGTAGACAATATAAATTATACACTACATAATGTAATTGATGTAAAACTATAGTAGATTAAAAAATACAAAATATATTATATACATATATAGTTAATATAATAAAGAAATTTTATTTTACATTTCTAAATAAAAAATATAGTCTTACGGTGTACCGCGAGTAAATATCTAGTATATTTAAAGTTTAAAACATTCATTTGAGTATTACTGATGAAAATGCTCTAAACAAAGCTTTGACTGGCCATAAGTCTTACTTACTATTAACATCAATCGCAATAATCTTTGAATTTAGTTTCATTACCATTTTAAACACGTTGATACAAGGAACATTAGGTACTCGTTAGTCAAACTCCACTAACCAAAAAAATCCATTTATAACATAAGAATTTAGAATGGTTACAAATATAAATAAGGATTAGCATGTTTTATATACAAAATTACTTATAATTCCCACAAAATTGAATACTCCCTATGTATCACAATAGATGATGTTTTAGGATTTTTTTAATGTTTAACTATAAATGCATTCTTTATTTATAATAACACATTTTATAATTAGTAACTAATAGTAATCCATTAAACTTTTAAATTCTTATTATTAATTCTTGAAATTCATAATTTTTTAATATTAATTGATTAAAGTATACAGAAAATCAATTTTTAAGAAAAAATCATAAAAATCATCATTTGTGATACAAAGAGAGTATTAAATAGTTACAAACATTTAAAGATTGTTGTTCGCTAGAAAAGGAAACAGTTTATTTTTAAATCGGTCCTTTGCCTAAATATAAAGCAGTCTCACAATGCAAATACATTAAACTAAAATCCATAAAGATAATACAGTAATAATTATTATTTTGAAAAAATAATAATAATTAAAAATTCAGACTCTCTAATAAAGAAAAAGGCTAATTCGTACGACATGGGTTGTATAAATTAATGAAGAAGGTAAGAACAAACAAAAACATTAATCCCAAACTTTTAGCATTTTTTTTTAACATCAGTAAAAAACAAGACCTCGTAACCAATGAACCTGCCTGCCGTAAGAAACTGACATGATGGTCATGGTGGTGTGTTGTTAAAGAGGGATATTATGAATGTGTCAGATATATATACATCAAATCATCAATCATAATTAGCTGAGATGATACTTATCTCTTTATTCACTAATACTCCTTCTGTCTTTCAAATATTGATGTTTGAGGGATATTATGAATGTGTCAGATATATATACATCAAATCATTAATCATAATCAGCTGAGATGATACTTATCTTTATTCACTGATACAAATCTTCTTTGGACTTGTAAAAACCACAAATCGTTAAATGTTTCTTTCGTTTTTATTTTCTTCTATGTTAAAAAAAAATCACGAATTACATAAGTTCTTCAAGTAAAGTACAAAATAGAAAAAAGCTGGAATAGTAAATAACATAGTCCCAATAGTGGTAAAATCTGTTATTTCGTCCCTACTCTGGTTCTTCTGCATAAAGCATATACAGACTTCCAATTCATGAAAAAAGAACACAGCCTTTCTTTATTTATTTATTTTTTTTTATAATAAAAAGTTAAAAATACGATGACCCCAACAGTAAAGCACAGAGGAAATTACGAGGAACGTGGTCACGAAGCTACAAGGGCAAATCAGTCAATTACATATTTCTGAACGGTTAAAAAGAAAGAGAAGGCAAAGCGGCAAGGGTAAAATCGTCAGAAACGAGGAGGAAAAACAATAAGGGTAAAATAGTAATCTGGCTTTATATTTGTTCCTTTAACTTGCAGTTTCTCTTTAAAAACGGAGACGTCGTCGTCCCACTCTCTTCTCTACACAGTAAACCATTTAACTTCTCATTTTCTCTCTCTCCGTTTTTGAAAAGATTTTGTTTCTACTTCTGGAAGGTTTCTTCTGCTTTCACAATCACAATGTCGAATCGCGGCAGTCACGGCGGCGCTGGTCGTGGCGGCAGAGGTGGACGGAGGTCTGACCAGTCTTCTTCTGGTCACGGTGGCCGTGGTGGTGCTCCTGTTTCTCGCGAGAGAGGTCGTGGTAACGTCGGACCCGGAGATCTGACGGCGACGCAAGTTCCTGTTTCTGCCGGGAGAGGTCGCGGTGTCGTCTTGACCGGAGATCCGACTGCGAGTCAAGTTGCGTCTTCTTCTAAGGCGACGGTGTCTGTTGCTTCTTCTTCGTCTAAAGAGGGAAGCAAGGTTTCTTCTACTACGGAGTCTTCTAACGCTGCTGCGGCGTTGTCGAAGCTTGAGATTACTCCGGCGGAGACGAAACCCGAGGATACGCTTCCACCGGAGTCGTCGAAGGCGGTGACGCATCAGTTACGGCCAGGGCGTGGTACTGTGGGGAGGAAAATCACTGTTCGTGCGAATCATTTCCTTGTTCAAGTTGCCGATCGTGATCTCTACCATTACGATGTAAGTCTCTCTCGTGTGGTGGTTTCAAATATTTTCGTCTCTTTCATGGGTGATTTTTGTTTTTTTGTTTTTGTAAACCTTGTACGTCTTACGACTTTGATTTTGTCTTTGTGTTTTTGTTCACTAGAATCCGCGTTTAAGACTTGATTTTGTCGTTTGTGTTCATCGTTAGGGTTTTTTTTTTTTTTCATTTGACGAATCTACTGTTGTTTGTTCTATTATACTGTTGATCTGATGTATTTTCGTATGTTTTTTAAAAAGTTCGTAGAGATTTTTTGAGATGATGAATCTGTTTTTTTCAGGGTCTGTGTTTATTGACTTGTTTTTTTTTTTTTTTTTTTTTTTTTGTCATATAGCGTTGTTGTTGTTTTCATGAATGGAGTTGTACGGCTAAAAGTTTTGTTTTTTTTTTGGGTTACAGGTTTCGATCAGTCCTGAGGTTATATCAAAGGCAGTGAACAGGAACGTTATGAAAGTTTTGGCTAAAACATATAAAGATTCTCACTTGGCAGGGAAGACTCCTGCGTATGATGGAAGGAAAAGCATCTATACTGCTGGTGCTTTACCTTTTGAATCGAAAGTGTTTGTTGTGAATCTGACGGAAAAAAGAGCTGATGGTTCTTTTGGGTAATGCCTTTTTTTAACTCTTCGTAGATGGGTTTGTTTTGTTTTGTTCAGAAATGCCCTTTATTTACATTTTTTTTTGTTTGTTTGGCATTGTGATTTCTTTCTGGCAGGAAGGACAGACAGTTTAAAGTTGCTATAAAGCTGGCGTCAAGACCTGATCTTTATCAGTTGCAACAGTTTCTGCGTCACAAGCAAAGAGATGCTCCCTATGATGTTATCCAAGTTCTTGATGTTGCTCTCAGGGATACGCCCTCTCAATAGTAGGAAATCTGGAATTTGCTTAAACTTCCTTATTAACAAAAGCTATGCATAGACTTAAGATTCCCTGTATTACTTCTTTGCAGTTATGTCTCTGTTGGGAGGTCTTTTTTTAGCACTGGTTTTGGTCAGGGTGATTTTGGAGATGGTATTGAGTACTACAGAGGTTATTTCCAAAGTCTAAGGCTAACTCAGATGGGCTTGTCGCTTAATATTGGTAAGAACATGTTAAATGTTTTCCTGGGTTGATGCTGTTGATTAAATCTCTTCTTTTTGGTTGAGGTTTCAATAATTCTACTTGTTTTTTATTTTGAGTGGAGATTATTTTGATGCATTTATAGCTATGTTTTTTCTTATGATGCAGACGTTTCAGCAAGATCATTCTATGAACCGATTCTTGTCACAGACTTTATTAGCAAGTTTCTGAATATAAGGGACTTAAGCAGACCACTTAGGGACTCAGATCGGCTTAAGGTACATCTCTGACTTTACTCCACATTTAAATTGTTAATATTATGCAAGAGGATGCCTTTTATACTTTGAAAATCATATGTTGGTATCTAGGTGAAGAAAGTTTTGAGGACACTAAAAGTCACGTTGGTACATTGGAATAACGAAAAAAGTGCCAAGATCAGTGGGATTTCCAGCTGTCCCATCAGTCAGCTAAGGTGAAGATGCTTACTTCATTGAGCCTTAACCAAGTGCAGAATCATTGAACTTTGTTCGTTGTTTTTTCTTGAAAGAGGTGTTTGATCTTTGGTTATAAAGTAGCGGATGTTTCTTTTGTTCTTATAATTTCAGGTTCACGTTAGAGGACAAATCAGAGAAGACGGTTATACAATATTTTGCTGAAAAATATAATTATAGGGTGAGATACACGTCTCTACCTGCTATCCAAACTGGGAGTGACGCAAGACCTGTTTACATACCCATGGAAGTATGATTTTAGTTTAATCATCTACTCTTTTATCTCCATCATTTTCTTGGATGCATTATGTATCATTAAATATCTGGTTGTTTCTGGTTCTTGCAGTTATGTAAAATTGCTAAAGACCAAAGATACACCAAAAGGCTCAATGAGAGGCAAGTGACGGCGTTGCTAAGAGCTACCTGCCAACGACCTGCACAGAGAGAGAGTTCAATCAAAGATGTAAGTTTTATCCCCTTTGCATCACTTTTACAATAATTCTTCCGTCGGAAAAGGAGTCTTCAATCTTGCACGTCTGTTTAACATCACGTTTTTTTTTTTTCTATTATTAGTTGGTTGTGGAAAATAATTATAACGCTGATGATGTGAGCAAGGAGTTTGGGATGTCAGTGACTTCCCAACTGGCCTCGATTGAAGCTCGTGTACTTCCTCCGCCATTGGTGATTTTCTCGACTACACTTTTGTTATTACTTTGCGTTTTCTTTTCAATGTTGCTCATCACGATGTTGTTTCTGTTTACAGTTGAAGTACCATGAGAGTGGTAGAGAGAAAATGGTAAATCCATCGCTAGGACAGTGGAACATGATTAACAAGGTAATACTGTAATTGACTATCATAGGCTTTTTGCTTTCTGTAGGCACTTGAAGCTAGATATGATATATACTTCTATTTTTCTCTTTTGATAAATCTTATATTTCTCAGCTTTGGGATTTGGATGTGGGAAGAAAAAGTTCTTTTTGTGTTCTGTAGGAACTTGAAACTAGTTACGAAATGTACTTCTATTTTACTCGTTTTGATAGATCTTTTATTTCTCTGCCTTGGATTATGATGTGGAAGAAAAAGTTGGTGATGAAGATCGTACTTAATGCCTTTATTGTTGTTTAACGTGTGTTTTAATTTTTTTTGGATCTCTTACCTCCCTTTGGCTGTGATATATGTGTGCTACAGAAAATGGTTAATGGAGCAACAGTTAAGTCTTGGACTTGCGTAACTTTTGCTACACGGATTGACCAACATTTACCGGTAGAGTTCTGCAAACAGCTGACTGAGATGTGCGTCAGCAAAGGAATGGTCTGACTTATCTCATGCTGTTGGGTTCTTGTCACAATGTCACGCCCGAAAAGTTACTAACTGTTTTATATTATGTATACCAGCAATTTAATACACAGCCTATTATTCCGCTCATCTCTTATCCACCTCAAAGTATTGAGGAAGCTCTCCATGATATCTACAAAAGGGCACCTGGTCTCCAACTATTGATTGTCATATTACCTGATGTGAGTGGATCGTATGGTAAGTCTGTAAAAATGATTGGTTATATTTGGTGTAAATTTATTTCGACAATCTGTTCCTGAAGTTCTTTTTCTGTCTGCAGGAAAAATCAAAAGGATCTGTGAAACAGAATTGGGGATCGTCTCTCAGTGTTGTCAACCAAGACAAGTTGTTAAACTCAATAAGCAGTACATGGAAAATGTCGCATTGAAGATCAATGTCAAGGTCTAGTCATCTATGCATCTTATTGTTTCATGTTTTAATCATTCAATTGTACTTATATGATGGTGTAAAACGGTTATTTTGTATTACAGACTGGGGGAAGGAACACTGTTCTTAATGATGCTATCAGAAGAAACATACCTCTTATTACTGATCGCCCAACCATAATCATGGGTGCTGATGTTACTCACCCGCAACCTGGAGAAGACTCGAGTCCATCTATTGCCGCTGTATGTATATCTTGATTAATACTACTTGTATCTCATTTCATTACTGATTCATCAAAAATGGTAATTCTCTTTAAACTACAGGTTGTGGCCTCTATGGACTGGCCTGAAATAACAAAATACCGAGGATTGGTTTCTGCTCAGGCTCATAGGGAAGAAATCATTCAGTACCTGTATAAGCTGGTACAGGATCCCGAGCGAGGGTTAGTCCACTCTGGTTTAATAAGGTAAGAACAAAATATCTACAACTTTTTATTCTATTTTCTATTTTTTTTGACAAGATCAATGAAAGGGGACAGTACTTGTGATTTCAGGGAACACTTCATAGCATTCAGGAAAGCTACGGGACAGATACCTCATAGGATCATATTCTACCGGTAAGTGATTTTCCTTGAAATGTAATAATCTGCTCATGACCATGTTTGGCTTTACTTAAATGTAATAATCTGTCTTTGAGCAACTGACCATGTTTTTTTAATGGGTTTCTCTTTATGCAGTGATGGAGTAAGCGAAGGGCAGTTTAACCAGGTTCTGCTCCATGAGATGAATGCTATACGCAAGGCTTGTAACTCTCTCCAGGAGCATTATGCTCCTCGTGTCACTTTTGTGATAGTCCAGAAACGACACCACACTCGATTGTTCCCTGCTCAACACGGGAATCGTGATATGACTGATAGGAGTGGCAATATTCTCCCAGGTTTCCACAATCTCCTCTTCATTTTTAATTCCTAATTCTTCTGATGATTAAATCTTAAATATATTTTCATTTCTTCTTAGGTACTGTGGTTGACACTCAAATCTGTCATCCAAATGAGTTCGACTTCTATTTGAATAGCCACGCTGGTATACAGGTATTGATTGCTTCCAAGAATCTAGACCCAAATTAATGAGATCATGGTCTCTGCATAGTTTATATTATTAAGTTTCTTCGAATGTTTGAATGGTAATAGGGAACAAGCAGGCCTGCGCATTACCATGTGCTTCTCGACGAGAACGGTTTCTCAGCTGATGCCTTGCAAACGCTAACCAACAACCTGTGCTACACGTAAGGAACAACATTGTACATTTTCTTTTTTGACAACTTTGACTGTCTGAACTTCTCTCGCTAAACAAAGTATAAAACTATGCAGGTATGCAAGGTGCACGAAAGCAGTGTCAATTGTGCCACCAGCTTACTACGCACACTTGGCTGCTTTCCGAGCTCGTTATTACATGGAGAGTGAGTTCTCAGATGGAGGCTCGAGCAGGTCGAGGAACACAACAAGTGGAGGACCAGTCGCTTCGCAGCTCCCAGCAGTAAAAGACAAGGTCAAGGAAGTGATGTTTTATTGCTGATGAAGTGATGATGATACTTCTCTCTTTGACCAGTTTTAAATGCCGTTAATAATTTCGAAAAAACTCTATTCGGCTCTCGGGTTTTATCTCCTTTTGGGTTTGGCTTGGAATACTTTAAAGGACTCAGCAGACTTTTTCTCTTAGGATTATATTTATGGGTTTTGCTGTTGACGATGGTCTGATGACTAGTTTGTCGTTTGTGAAAAACAAAGCGTTAATCATGGGTTTTTGGATAATGTCCTGGCTCATAAGTTTTCACATGAATGGTATTTTGCCTTTAGGTTTTTTGCCATTGTCTTTGAAAATTTAACTTATATGCCACTGTTTTTTACTCTTCTTTCTTTACTTTTATAGTTGACTTCACATAATTTTGATGAAACTGAAATTTCAAGTCATGATTTTTACCTACGTAGTAAGGAAGCTTTTTTATTATTTGGGAGTTGGGACTCAATGTAAAAGGCTAACCGACTCTCATCCGTAGGTAGAAAAGGCTCCTTTTCAAACAATATGCTCTCATCAGCAGCGCAGCCACAAATCAAACCCTAACTTCTCCACGTAAAAGAAAAAGTATATACACAAATTCTCGGCGAGAGGAGATATCAGAATCGAGTAAGCCATGCTGCGTCTTCTGGGACATGTTGGTTTTCCCATTTCCTAGTGGTCTCAGTCCTGATGAGATTTATAGGAATATGAACTATTTTCTTGAGAGGATGGGTTATTGCGGTGCCTTGTCAATCAAGGCTTATGTTGATGAGGGGAAAAAAGTTCTTCTCGGATCCATCATCGATCGGAGACTATAGGGAATCAGGAATCACCATCCAAGAGGCTCAATCTGAATCTACGAGAGTTCATAGTTTGTTAGTTGACATTGGAAAACCCTGCAAGGCTGCAAGTTATTGTGAACCATTAAATTTGATGGTAATCTCCAAAACACATCAAAAGATAAAACGGACTTCTTCAGCGTCCTTGAAGCTTTGAAATATAGATATTACAATGTTCCTCTTAGCACTACCACATGATGTTACTGGACATTGTTTTCTGCGCAATGAACAATGAACCAAATTTTATGATGATGTTAATCTTAGACGAAGCACCAACAGAGACCAAGTGCAACAGTGTTATTGAAGCTTTGGAACTGAGAGGTTTCAGTTTAATCATATCTTAGCACAGACTAACGGGATCTTACCAATAAAGCAACTAACCAAACACGACTTTAAATCGTATTGTAAAACCATAAGCATGCATGAAGCAAAGCCTGTCGTCTTAATTTCTCGAAAAATACCAGGCGCCCCTAACTTAGTCACCTTGTTGGACGCGGAGGATTGGGAATCCTGAGTTGTTATATTCGTGTATGATATCAGCTCTTGAGAGCGAGGAAGGGGGTTTCACGTATTGAGGCAATCGCTGTTTATTTTGGTAAGATAGATTTGAACCAGAAGATACAATGGTCAATGGGTATCATAAAGCTGGATTCACTGTCAGACGCGTAGGTTCATCAAGGGAATAGCTGAAAGTTCCTTTGATGTTATCGGACATTGTTATCTAGTCACTTTATGGAAGATCAACTTTTATTATCATCTCAAAACCCTTGAATGGCAAGCTTTCAAACGACTTGGGCAGAGTTGTTGAGAATTTGAAAGAAGAAGGTATCGATGTTTTATTTGCATTGCCTATGTGTTATGGATCACACTTGGAAGCTCAGTATGGTCTGTTAAAACTTAAAAGTTTATCAGCTGACAACCACAAAAGTTGCCTTTGCTACTAATCGCCAACATTGTTGTACAAAAATGTTCTACCAGTCTCTCTCTCTCTCTCTTTTTGTGATCCTGTTTATGTAAACCAACCTTGCATCAACTTTTCATCTTTGTTGTTGTTAAAACTCGGGTTCAAATGATTTGTTCTGTTCCCATCATCATTCATACTTCAGTCTCTTCAATCAGGCGTGATTTCATTAATCATTAGAGAGTGTCACAACATTTTCCTTCTTTGGTACGTAAAAAACTTTGTTAACTCCAAAATGCATATATTAAAGCCTCTATTTGCTTTCATTCAATCACATGAGCAGCAGCTATAATTTCTAAATAGCAAAAACTGCCGGATTGTTATACAAGCATGGCATCTCTCTTGTGTTGTTTAAATAAATTAAAAAGGCTGTTGCTCTTATGATTGCTGTTACCTAGATAAAATAATTGCTAACAAAAAAACATGATTTTGTTCTTGCGAGATTAGACCCTTTTAGTTTCCATTGTGGCATTGTCAAATCTACAAATACCAAATATGTAACCAAGAGTTCCAACAACGGTAGCAATAGCTATGACGAAAAGTAAGAAACAACGGTAAAAAAAAATATATATATATATTAAAGAAAATTTGGAAGAAGAGTGTAAAAAAAAAAGAGAATATTATCAGATATGCCATACACAGTAACAAACATTATCACAAATGCCAATTTTTCTTTTCTTTTTTCCCGCCTGCCACATATCTATTGTCAAATAACTTTTATACCCTTCATCTTTTTTATCTAAAATTATTATAAATTTTTTCTTTCTTTCTTAGACATACACGATCAAAACTCTCTTTTCTCTCTTTCTACCGACTGTTCATCTTCTCCTTCTTCAATATGAAATTGTTATTTGAATCTCTCACTTTTCTGAGTTCTCTTGCATGCAATGATGGATTCCATCATGCAGTCAGTTCTACTATGGTCGAATCTTCCGACTGCTCCGCCTCCGTCCGTCATGGCCGGAAAAACATCTGAGACGAGTTCCAGAGTTGAGACCTCCGTCTGATTCGCTTGCCTCCTCCATAGCAGGCAAAACCACTAGGTCTAGTTCCATAGTTCTTAGATCCGACAATAGGTAAGCAAAATTGTAGGTCTGCAGATTCGGTGGACCAGATCCAGTCGACCAGGTTTTTGTCCACCCCTATTATGTCTTCTGTTCTCTTGAGTGGACTATATTTATTTGGTCATGCGTTTTGTGTCCATTGATAACAATAAAACTTGTCCACACTGCAGGTCTGCAAATCCGGTGTCCGGTGGACCAGAACCAGCCGACCAGGTTTTTGTCCACCACTATCAAACTTGTCTACACTGCATGATCTGGTGTCTGGTGGACTAGATCCAGCCTACCAGGTTTTTGTCCACCACTATCATGTCCTTTTTTTTTTTAAGTTGTACCATATCCTTTTGGTCATGTGTTTTGTGTTTATTGCTAACAAAAATGTGTCCACATTGCAGGTCTGCAAATCCAGTGGACCACATCCAACAGCCAAGGTTTTTGTCCATCACTATTATGTCCTTCATCTCTTGAGTGGACCACATACAACAGCCAATGTTTTTGTCCACCACTATTATGTCTTTCATCTCTTGAGTAGACCACACTCAAGGTTTGGTCTGACGATTTGTGTAACAACAAAAACCAATTTAAGTATTAAGTTATGGATTATAAATATAAGACATCAAATTGTGGACCAAAAATTTAGATGAGAATAGAATTATGTCTACAGCCAATGTTGTCTACCGCAGAAACTGTAAAATCTCATACCAAACAATTAATGAATATATATTTTCTTATTTTTTATTATAGGGGTAAATTTGTCTTTTTATTTATGTCATAAAGATGAAAAATGGCAGTTCTCACAAGAAAAACTATAAACTGGCATTTCTAACAACTTTTTTTTTTAAATGGCATTTTTGACCAAATTACCAAAAAAAAAAAAAAAAAGATGTCGTTAATCATTTTTTTTATTGTATTCACCAATTTTAATTGTTGGGTAAAACCAAAACCAAAGAGAGAGACCAGACCACACCACACCACTGTCGAACCAAAAAAATCAAAAAGTCTCCTTCTAGATCTCTCTCTTCACGATTACTTTGTCCGATCCGATTTGTGTGACTCGCCGGAGAAAACCAAAAAAAAGAAGTAAAACACATTCCGATCTTGAAATCGATTCACTCCTCTCTCTCTCTGACTCTCAGTATTGGATTTGGGGAAAAATTCGATGGATCAATCATTGATCTTACTAGTGCTATAAAAAAAGATGAGATTTGAGATTGAGAGATGCAGCCTAATCTTTTCCCATTCGGCACTGTTTTGAGTAATCCATTCCTCTTCAATGGCGGAGATCTAACCGAACTTGGTTCTGGTGCTGGATTCGAGAGCTCTAGGGTTTTCTTCTTACTCCCTTTCTTATTATCATCCCAAGGCGGCAGTGGTGGGATGGATTTGTCCAAAGTTGGTGAAAAGTTCCTCAGCTCTGTTAAATCCGCTACTTCTCTTGGTCTCTTACCTTCTCCTTCTTTCTCCGATCGTCCTGAGGTAATCTCCAAATTCATTAACATCAAATGGAGTTTGAGAATTTGTCGAGATTTTAAAGTTTTTATTAGAAAAAATCCAATGTGTGTGTAGATTCCTGCACGTGCTGCAGCTGCTGCTGCGGTTGCTCGTGCTTTGGCTGGACTACCTTCTGATCAAGGGTTGAGTATATCTTCTACTGCTACTGAGCTTAGTTCAATTTATGGGAATAGACCTCTTCCTCAGCAAGTTGAAGAGCTTGAAGAAGGGTTTTATGAAGAGGTTTGTGTGTGTGTGTCTGCTTTAGTTTGGTATTGGGAGATTTTGTTTCATCACTAAAGCCTAGAGGTGGTGGCATTTATGGTTTTGTTGTTTTCGTGTAGGATTTTGATTCTGTAATGCATATTTTGGAGAATGTGCCGGATGATCAAAGTGAGTTGGCTTATTTTGAGAAACAGGTACTAACTCCTCTTAAGGAATTTAATATTGGTCTTATCCTGATTCTTGAAAGATTTAAGAATGCTGATGAACGTTTTAGTTAAGGAGTTTATAAGGTTTTTTTCTTAACTGTGTAGGCCACCTTGAGGTTGGTACAGCTGGATAGAGTGGCAGAAGATCTGTCTCACCATGTTATGGAGCATCATGAAGTAATGGGTAAGTACCTTAAAATTGAAAAGACTTGTCTTTTTTTCCTCTTTACGAAAACACGATGTCGGTTAAGAAGACCGTATGCGTTTGGTTTTGTGAATATTAATATTTGCTGTTGGCCAGTGAAGGGGATGAATTTGGTTAGAGAACTTGAAAAAGATTTGAAGATTGCAAATGTCATCTGCAAGGTATCGGTTTCATATTCTTAGCTTTACATAAACACTCCAGTGGATTCATTTTCTATTTTATCTGTTACTGGTTTGAACTTGGTTGTGGCCGTTCTTGTGTGTTTCTTGCCAGAATGGAAGACGAAATTTGACTTCTTCTATGAATGAGGCCTCCAGAGATCTTATTGTACACAATCATTCCAAAAAGAAACAAGCTCTTCTGGTAGGATTCTCTATTTATTTCAGACATCTAGGCTTTACTGTCGTTTCTTTAATTATTTTCTTGAAATTTTTGTCATGTGTAATATAGTTTCCTTCCATCAGTATGCGCGGAGGTTTGTGTAGAAAATTACTCTATATTATTACTTTTTAGAAAGTGACCAAGTATCTAGTCTGTTTTAATCTCTAAGGGTTTGTTTATGCAAGTACTTTCTTAGATACAATCATACAATCTACTGTGTAATCTCGGCTAATCAGCAAGGGCTTAAGTGTTTATTTTAATATTCAAACACACTGTTAAGAATGTTTAATTTACTCTACTTGCAGGATATGCTTCCTATTCTAACCGATCTCCGCCATGCAAGGGTAATGCGGTCAACTCTTGAAGACCTTGTTGAAGAAGGAAACTATTGCAAGGTTGGTAGTTTATCTCCGTCTCTGTTGTATACTCCCATGGTTTTCTTATATGGATTATGGTGATATTATGATATGAAACTAACAAGAGTTGGTAGTTTATCTCCGTCTCTGTTGTATACTCCCAGGGTTTTCTTATATGGATTATGGTAATATTATGATATGAAACTAACAAGAGATGGAAAATATATTCCTTTGTATGCAGGCGTTTCAAGTTCTATCGGAGTATTTGCAGCTGCTTGATAGTCTATCTGAATTCTCAGCAGCCCAAGAGATGACCCGTGGTGTTGAGGTAGTTATTGCTTATTCATGACTAACCATTGTCTTTGTAATTCTATTTTCAGTCGGTTGAGCTTCTCATACTCTTTTCAAGGTTTGGTTAGGAAGAACTCTCCATAAGCTGGATTCACTATTGTTGGGCGTTTGCCAGGAGTTCAAAGAAGATAGTTATGTAATGGTTAGTAAGCCAACTAATTCTCATGTTATATCTTTATAGCTTTCTCCTTAAAAGATTTAAACTAAAAAGGATCAAATTGTGGGCCTTCAGTTCAGTCAGCGGGCAAGAAATTTTGTTCAGTGGCAGTATTTAACTTGTTATGTGCTCATACTTTTAGGTCCTTGACGCTTATGCACTGATCGGTGATGTCTCTGGTCTTGCCGAAAAAATACAAAGCTTCTTTATGCAAGAAGTTATCTCAGAAACCCACTCAGTGCTAAAGACCATTGTTGGGGAGGTATGTGAGTTAATTATTTAATTGTTGCTCTTGTAGAATGTAGTCATGCATGCTTGGATGGATGGTTGGATGTATTTAGCTTGCTGGTGTATGGTGCAATCATTTTTTTCCCCATTTTTTCTGGTGTATGGCAGTCTTTTTCCTTGTTGCTTAGATGTAACTTTTGATCCTAGCAGATACACGAAGTAGCAATTTTAAATATGGAAAATATAGGGTATACAGATAGATATATTGAATGGTCAACAAGTCAAGTGTGGTGTTTTTATAGATGACATCACTTATTTTTTAGAATGTAAAGACGGCTACAGTTTGTTTTACATGTTCTGGTTTATCTTATACTCATATAGATGCAATTACTGTCATAGGGGATAATTCTTCTTTACTTATGATACTTACTGACCACGAAATGAGTTTTTAAAGTCAGCATATCAAACCAATCAGATTTTTGATCCATTCTCTGTATATATTTGTTTTTGTAGGATAACAGTGCTGCCACCCAATATAGTAGGTATGCTCTATGCACCTGAGTTATTTCTGGTACCTATTACAGTATCTTGTATTTATCTCAGGCCCCTTTTTGTTTGGATTCTAGCATTCCTGCTGATTTCTTTTCTTAAATTAATTTCAGACTTACCTACAGCGATCTATGCCTTCAGACACCAGAATCCAAGTTTAGGCAATGTCTTTTGAGAACACTAGCTGTGCTGTTTCAGTTAATATATTCATACCATGAGATAATGAGTTTCACGCCAGAAAAGAAGGTAGGTTCCATTCCCTGCTTTAGTTTGTATTTAACATTTTCTGATTACCTTGATTGGGTTCTTAAAACACCCCCTGGTTCGAATTTCAGTGCTATAATATTGTTGTTAGATTTCATAGTCTTAAAAACCTCTGTGTAGGCTTTTCACCTATAATCTGAGCAGAACTATACCTAAACTCATTATATAAAACATTTATCTTTTAAGCTGTAATTAGTGTGAATCTTAGCATTTGTTTATAGTTTTTCTGTGTGTTTGTGTAGTTTGGTAGTGTAGAACTCTAAGAATACCTGCTTTATTGATAGGGATATTATCTCGGAATGTGTGCAATTCTTGGTTATTTCCTAGTTAGCAAACAAAGGGGTGTTTGTATCTATGTACTCCATGTTAGGTAACTGATTGTCCAAGAATTTTGATAAGTTGTTTGATTTCAGTACAATACTTTTTTGTTTCAGTCCTAAAACAAGTTGTTTAATAGGTCCTAAAATATTTTCTCTTTGATGGCTTATCTTATACATTGTCGACTTCCTTTAGATTATTTTCTGTATGTTGTCCGCGTCAATTCGTTTAAATTATCTGTAATGGTTTATAAGGGCTAAGCTTCTGAACTGGAACAGGTAGAAAGTTTGATTTCACCAAGTTCTGCAACAACTCAAATGGTTGATTCAGTAACTAGAAGTGCATGCGACCCACAGGATGGGGGCCTCTCATCAGCCATGAGTTCTGGAAGTATACCTCCTTGTACAATTTCTGCTGAAGAGTCTGATGGAAGTGGAACATCCAGTTCCGTGCAGCAGGTGCTGCAGGCGTCTGATAGTGCAATAGATGAGCCTAGAGATTCTGGAGATGCAGTATCATGTGGCGAGTCGCCATGGTACCATCTACGAAAAGAAAGTGCAGCTTTTGTTTCAGAAACTCTTCAGAGAGGACGAAGAAATCTTTGGCAACTTACAACGAGCCGTGTCTCAGTTTTGCTCTCTTCCCCAGGTGCTTCATCAACAAGTATACATCAGTTCCTAAAAAATTATGAAGACCTGAGCATCTTTATCCTTGCTGGGGAAGCATTCTGTGGATTTGAAGTTGTTGATTTTAGGGAGAAGCTAAAGGGTGTATGTGAAAATTATTTCACTGCGTTTCATAGACAAAGCATGCATGTAAGTTCAGTTTCACATGCCCATTGGACTAACATTGCTAATACCACATACCTAGTTACTTTCATGCATCACCTCTCCTACATAATAACGTAAAGGTAATTTTTGTTTGGTTTTTCTCCCTAACAGGCGCTTAAAATGGTTCTGGAGAAGGAGACATGGACAAAATTGTCTCCTGATACTGTGCAAACTATTAATTTTGCTGGTCTTGTGGGGGATGGGGCTCCCCTAATTATTTCTTCCCGCAGTGCCACTGGTTCTTCCAGATTCCCTCACTCGAATAAGTCAAATAACTCAGTTGATCCAAGTGGTAACAGGAGTGGATTTTCTTATTGGCTGAAAAGTGGAAACCCCTTCTCAGCAAAGTTAACTCTCTATAGAGAAGATCAAGACTACTCCTCAGTTAATGGAGCTATCTCTCGAGATGATGAAGGGAATGATAGTATTCACGATGATGTTGTGAATCCCAAGATAAGAGATAAAAAACGCGTTAACGGAGGCAGTCCTGTTTCAGAAGATGAAAACGAAGACCTTCTTGCTGACTTTATTGATGAGGATAGTCAGCTTCCAAGACGAAGTTTTACACGTAGTCAATCAAGGACTTCATCTTCACATCTCAGTACTAATGATGATTTGACAGCTCAAACAGGATCGTCCCTTTGTCTTCTAAGGTAATATATGCCGCTTAGCAAATGTTTGAAATTATAATGTCAGCCTTTCTATCGCATATATTCCCCAGGTCACTTTTATGACATCGAATTGCATTTACTGTGTTCGTTGTCTTAGATCAATGGATAAGTACGCGAGGCTTATGCAGAAACTAGAAATTGTTAACGTTGAATTCTTTAAGGTACCAATCCTAACTCTTGGAATTCTGCAGATATCTTTACTATGCTCCCCTCGATTTCTAGTTTAAAGCTTCTCTTACTCCTGTTTGAAATTTTGTAGGGAATATGCCAATTGTTTGGGGTCTTTTTCTATTTTGTATTTCAAGTATTTGGTCAAGAAAATACTAATTCAGGTGGAAAAGGAGTCGCTGACTCTTTCAATCGTGAGTTACTGATTCGTTCCTTTTGTAAAGTTTCCACCCCCTTGATGCTACAATATGGAAAGCCATTTTGCTCAACATAGATATACTTCAAAATTTTAAAATGCAGATCGTTTGAAAAGCAGCTTATCCCGGATATCACAAGAGTGTGAGCAATGGATAAAACCTCACATTTCATCATCACCTTCTTCTTCACTTGCCTTTCCCAACACAGTTCATAGTCTTGCGGACGTGACTCCAGCAAATCCCTTAAATACTTCTGGTCACATATCAGGCGTATCTTTTAGTCTCAAGGTATAACCTGGAACTAGGTTTCCATCAATCTGAACCATTCGTATTCATTTATTATTTCGCGTACTTCATGTATGAAGTGTGAGAAGAGAAGAGCAGCTGCCTCACTTCTTCATTATATCTCAAGGTTGTGTAATGAAATGATTCTTTTTTATCGCTTGCAGGAAAGATGTGCTGCAGTGGACACTGTTTCTCTTGTGGCTCGGATATTACATAAATCAAAGGCTCATCTCCAATCAATGCTTATGTCAAGAACTGGCTCTCTGGTTGAAGACTTCTTTGGTCAACTGGTATGCATCTCTTTCAGTTTTGATTTCTTGCATTAAGAGAAACTCTGGTTGGAGCCTTACTTTGCTATGCTGTTGACAACATACAAACTTATTATTCAAAGACCTCTGTAGCATCTAATAGGCTTTTGGCTCTATCAAATAATGGATTATGCAGGACCTGATCATTAGTTTCATTGTATTCTTTTGCGAAACTTATTTCTCCTATATATATATAATGAAAAACTATTTATATACAATATGTGGTAGCAAATATATTTGAAGGAGTTGCATTAAGTGGAATGATTCATCAGGTTGATTCCGTACCTCATCTGACAGAGCACTTACATAGGACAACTGCGAGGATACTGCTGCATGTTAATGGGTAAATTGCCAATCTACTTTGAGCTTGTGCTTCAAAAGAAGTTATTAGATAAATTGCATTTTTCGTCTCTTGCGCCTTCTGTTCTTGTTCTTACTGACCTCAGGAGTTTTAAAACTGTTACATTGAATCTATATACTGTGAATTCATTGCTATGCTAAAGTTGATAACTGGTTCTCACTGGGGGTATGTATATTCATTTAGCTTCAACTAATTTTACAGATATGTCGACCGGATAGCTAATTCTAAATGGGAAGTCAAGGAGCTTGGAATGGAGCATAATGGGTTTGTTACTTCATCAATCTTTTACACTACTTTCCCTTTCAACTGAATCATGAAGTATTTAATGTTCATAGTTTCAAAACTGGTTTTCATAAAAAAATTTCTCGTTTTGTACAAAACTATAATTGGCAAGCCACCTATTTAACTGCCGAATTTAGATTCAGAAATTTAATGCACTGGCATGCTGGACCATTCATTGCATCGCTACTATGTCATAAGTAATAAACTCTTTAAATGAACAGGTATGTTGATTTAATGCTCGGGGAATTCAAACACTACAAAACAAGGCTTGCTCATGGAGGCATTCCACCGGAGGTAAATTTCTCTCTAATCTTCATCAATTCCAGAAGTTAACAGTATTGCCAGAATATATCAATGCTTGCATCTTTGGATTGGGACATCAGTGGTGACTGATTTCCTGAGCCCCCTATTAGTAGATTGCACCTGTTGAGGTTTTTGGTTTTTTTTTATGGTTGTGTGTCACAATCAAACTGAACATAAGTCTACTGCATAATCAATCAACTGACGGACAGGATGCAAATTAATTTGATTAAGAAATCAGATTGCGAATGTTGTCTTATAAAGCTATAGGGAAATCTGTATCCATTTTAAACCTTTTTCATATATATATTAGGTCCAAAACCGCCTACTGGAATATGGAGTTGAAATATTTGCGGAGATTCTGGTTGAAGGTTTATCACGAATAAAAAGATGTACTAATGAAGGACGTGCTCTCATGTTATTAGATTTTCAGGTACTTTTCCTGCTTTTTTTTCCAGTGTTCTCTTCTACAGAAGATCAGGAATTGTATACATGCATAATAGATGTTTCAATCAACATTGACAGGAGGACATTTTAATACTACTAATATTGAAAATTCACATAAACAACACAGCTGCAGTTGAGAGATATATTGAATCACGTGAGTCGGTTTTGACCCACATTATCGATCTTCTTGTAGGTTCTAATAAACGGGCTACAGCACTTTGTGCCTACAAATGTGAAGCCGAAGTTACAAATAGTCGAAACATTTATCAAGGTAAGCAACACATAAACTCATGTGTATATGCAGACTCAGAAACAGAAACATTTGTTACAAGCTTAAACCAAAATCATCACTCTTTGCAGGCATACTATCTGCCAGAGACGGAATATGTTCACTGGGCAAGGGCTCGTCCGGTAAATAAACAATTCTTCTTTATTTTCGGTCTTGCATAAATCAAACAAACCAATGAATTTTGCTTCTCGAGTAGTTTGATGAAAATGTGTAAACATGGGTTGTAAATATACAGGAATATACAAAAGCACAAGTCGTTGGACTGGTGAATTTAGTAGCCACCATGAAAGGTTGGAAGAGGAAAACGCGGCTGGAAGTTATCGAGAAGATCGAATCAGCTTCTGCGTAGAACAATCTAGAAGCTTTTTGGAATCTTCAGCAACCGCTAGTAATATTTCTTTCCTGTCGGGTCTTGTCCTGTCTGTTCTTACTTTTGCATTTGTATCGAGTGGTGTAAATTTGAGGATAGGCCCCTTCTTCGTAGTTTATTGGTTTTGTGTAAAAGATCCTCCTGAAGTTGTACATTTTTGAAGATTTGTAACAGACAACTCTTCCTCCATTTAATTACTTAATTAATGTCTTAAGTATTTGTATTATCAGATCCTTAAACCCGATTCTTGTACTTTCTCTACCTTTGTCTACTGGGATATGTAATAGATGAATGATTATTTTTTTATAAGAATAAAAAAGCAATGATGATATATATATCGAATATTTATTAGCTTTTCTAATATATGAAAAAGGTAAGAAAAAAAAGGGAAAAATTCCAAAAAAACATCAACTATTTAATATTTGCTAGAAAAAAACATGAACTTTTTTCGTTGCCAGAAAAATACGCAGACTATTTTTTGGTTGATAAAAAATACACGAACTATTATCTTTTTCCGTCTCCGTTACAACCATTAACGGTATTGTGACAGCGTTACTATTTTTAAAAAAAGTTCCAGAAAAAAACATAAACTATTTATTTTTTGCCAGAAAAATATATGAATTTTTTTTTGTCTAAAAATATATAAATTTCATTTTTGATTTTTCCATTAACAATGTTAGAGATCATAACCCATAACTTTCTCTACTCTCTTGAACTTCATTCAAGTTTTCACTACTATTTAGGATAACTAAATTCAAGAACAAAAATACACAATTAGATTAATCGATTTCCAAATTTCTCAATTAGTGTTGTTTTTGGATTTATACTGACTTTACAAATTTTGAAACTTCATCAACACTTCTTTAAAATTTTATGATATCTCCACCTTTGTATACATTTCAAAAAATATTCATCTTTTTAGTTTGGTACCTTTAATGATGCTTATAGCCAGTGTAAATCATTAAATGGACTGGTGTACGTACGCAAACTTGATCGAGATTGTAAATTATAGCCATTTTGTGGGACATCAACTCTTGTAACCTAACCAGATTCACCATTTATTTATGCAAAAACAATACTAATTGAGAAATTTGGAAATCGATTAACCTAATTATGTATTTTTGTTCTTGAATTTAGTTATAATAAATAGTAGTGAAAACTTGTATGAAGTTCAAGAGAATAGAGAAAGTTATGATCTCTAACATTGTTAGTGGAAAAATAAGAAATGAAAAATTATGTATTTTTCAGGCAAAGAAAAAAAAAATTCATGTATTTTTCTAGCAAAAAATAAATAGTTTGTGTTTTTTTCTGGAACTTTTTACAAAAATAGTAACGCCGTCACAATACCGTTAACCGTCGTAACGGAGAGGAGGAGAAAATAGAAAAAAATAATAGTTCGTATATTTTTTATCAACTAAAAAATAATCTGCGTATTTTTTTGGCAATGAAATAAGTTCATGTTTTTTTTTTGGCAAATATTAAATAATTAGTGTTTTTTTGGGGAATTTTCTCGAAAAAAAAACAAAGCATGTGTAGTAGTTTCACTGTTGACTCTTTTATTAGCTTTTAACGTTTTGAGTTATAAAATCAATCAGATGTGAAAGACGTCGGCATCATGTTGTGATGTGGAAGTTGTGGAAGAAAGCGTGGTCAAAGTTGTGGTGACTTGGTTATCTCTCCAACCATGTTTAATGCAACACATGGCTCATCTACTGGTACCTGTTTTTTTTTACCACAAAAACATTCGACATATTATTTTTTTTCCAAATTATTTTACCATATATATAATTAATGTTGCGTGTAAAAGAGAAGGAAGTTCTATTTTTAAACCACTATTGAATATCTGATGAAACAAAAAAAGACAGAAGTATAAAATTTTTGATAAAGGAAAAAAAAAGGTTATAAAAGATTTCAGACATTGTTAAAAGCATTAAAGAGACAGAGTCGACAAATCGTTTTGATATAAAAAGAATAAAAAAGACAGAGAGAAAGCATGAAACGGACACAAAACTACAAAAGAGACTTGTGCTATCGTTTAATAGATGCATCACGTATCTCTCACGTTATTCAATAAATATGAACTAACTGTATATATAATATTCTTTTTAATTTTTTTTTTTTGTGATGGCTGACCAAATCAAGTTTAGCAAGAAATATCTCTATGACATAATATGAAAGAAGAGAAGTTACTAAAGGATAATAATGAGAAGTGTGTGTACTTACAAAATGACCAGCACCAAGAATCCAATAGAAATGGAGATTTTTGTATGATTTGGTAAAGCCTCTTGTTGCTTTGTCACTTTCGCAGTATAATGGCTTTCTTTCCATATTCTTGAATTCTTCTAGCCCTCCCCACCTTCACACATCCATCATTATTATCATCAAAATCACCATCAACTTTAAAAAATAATAATAATAGCACCAACAACATTGGTTGAGTTATCTAACATTATTCCCTAGCTTAATGTTACCCGATTTTAAGTATTTTTTTTTTTTTGGAATATTGGTCTTACTTGAGCTTGTGAACCCATGCTTCAGTTCCACTTGTTGAGCAGATAACATCAAGCTGCGTGAGTATAAACCACATGTCAATTTGTTTCAATAATAAACAGTTTCTTTTTGCAAATGCAAATGATTTCTCATATTTTTCATATCAGTTAAATAAATATATAGATAATGATGGTCTTACTTGACCATTATAGATGGTCACATTTATCCCCTTGGCAAGAAGCTCATCGACCTGCCAAAAATTATTATATAAAATATCATATCTAACGTTCAAATAATTGAAACTGATTTAAATAAAATTATTCAATAATAGAAGAAGAATGGTTACGTCTTCGATTACGGGTTTCATAAAAGCAGCATACATCGCTGCAAACACGTCATTCGAATTGTTCCCCCATCTGTTAATTTTGTAAAACACATATATGATATAATAACACCACACTTAAGAACTAAAAAAGGATTAAATTAACGATTAAGAGAAGTAGTCATACTTACATGAGGTCTTTGGGAATGATCTTGAGCTTCTTCTTAATAACGCCATTCATTAATGTGTTAAGATCTCCTTCCTCTTCTTCTACGTCACTCAAACTTCTCAAACCATTTAAGTAGCTCGAATACTTTTTAATTCTATTTTGTTTTTTGGTTTCTAAACTCGTTGTAAGTGAGACAGGGTCCATACCAGAATCCAATAGAAAATTGTAAAAATCCTACAATTCAACCAACGTGTAAATTGTTTCACTTTATCACTCAAATCCTCATAGTGTAAAACAGTAAAAAGAATATAAAAATTAAAAAGGGAGAAATAATTACGACGGAATTGGATTTGTTGCTAATCAAGGATTCAAGATCCATCCACGTTAGCGTGGCTCCAACGTAGTCACCAATCTTTATTTGTTTTCTAATCTTTTCGGCTAGGCTGTTCCAACAACAGTAACATATCTATGGATTAGAGAGATAATTAATTAATTTTTACGTATTTATTTTGGAAAAATAAGATTTTTGTAACGAGAAAGACCTGTTTGAGAGATCCAAGCCATTGTCATCAAGCCTAGAGACATACTTGAGAAGAGGTCCCCATGAAAACTGTAACCATTAGTTTAATTAAATAATGTTTAATTTCATTATAATCTCAAATATATAATTGAGTTACCATTATTTACTATAACAAGTAACAAGTAACAAAATTGATGAAACTCAAACTCACCACAAAATCTTCAGGGGATATCCAACTATCTCCCAAAACCACTCCTATTCACACATTATGTATCTTACATTATTAATTTCATTTTATTCAAACAAAAATAAATAAAATATCTCTTTACCTCCTAGATGAAGCTTCAACTTGCCAGATTTAACCGATTCAAAAACCGATAAACCGAGCTTAACTGCGATTTTGCCACCATAAGATTCAGCAACAATGAAGAGAGGGCTTTGGTTTAAAGTCTGGTTTTTGTTGAAGAGTTGTTGCAACAGTTTGGTCAAATCCTCTGCTGCTTCTTCATCACTTTTCACATACAATTCCTTTTGATTCTCCTCCACGAAACTGTACCCTGCCCCAACTGGACTATCCTTTATTTTTTTCAATTAAAATAAAATGATTAAATTCAACATACGTGAGTAAGCTTAAAGACTGATCAAATTAGATATTACGCAACAGTACCAATTAATTATATACTTTTTAAATTACAGTTTTCTTTTATTCTATATCAAAGAAGAAGAATAATATTGTTGGCAATGAAAATAAAAATGAAAAAGAAAATAAATACGTACCACAAACAAGAGGTCGGCTTTCTTCAACCAAGTTGAGTTTCTGGGATTGAGAAATGTGTCTAATGGACCAACCTCCTGAAAATTCCCTATTCCAACCCCTGAAGCTCCCTGTTTTCATCAAATAATGATCACTAAACAAAAATATTCCTAATGTATAAAAAGACGAATGAGATGAGAACAACGTGTTACATAAAAGTAGATACACCCACAAATATAAACTTACAGGTCCACCCTGGAGCCAGAGGATGATAGGCCATGGTTTGGAAGGATCTTCAACTCTATATGGACTTTTATAATGCCACCAAAACATGTGTGCTTCTATGTTTTGATTTAGAAAAAAAAAAAAACAGAGTCAAAAACAAAACCCATTTAGTCATATCTTACTATATACCAAGTAAAATCTTGAAAATTGGGTAGAAGAGTGAGAGATAAAGAACGTTACTTGGTCTAACTTCGACGTATCCCCAAGACTCGGATCCATCGGAGTTGCTTCTTTCAGGTTTGGTTTCTCCATTGGTACATGACACAATGAGACACAGAATCACCAGATGAACAACTGACGTGTTCTTCATTAAGACGACTCTTCTATGGATCAATTTTTTTTTTTCCTATCTTGTGATTGTAGGGCGAGGGAGAGAGAGAAAAAAAAAGATTGAGAGAGAAAAAGACACTAGGAAGTAATATATTTTAGAATGTCAAGTCGTTAAGTCAATGCTATTGGTTCAACCTTATTTGGTATATATATACCATACAATGAAAACACCACTTTGGGAGTCTTTTTAATCAAAATTTACAATAATTTGAAATATATAATGACTAGAATAAAATTTCTCTAACTGAAAATGCTTAAAAGATCGTTTATGAAAATAATATTTAACTAAATAACTATATGAAAAGGTTGGAAAAGTTATGTGAATTATATAAAAAAGTTTGTGCATCTGATCTGGAAATTAAATTTGGTGAGCCGGATATCCTTTTGGGTTCAAAACCCACATGTTACACATAAATACAAAATACTCATTTCATTTTTGTTTGATAAGAATCTTATAGTAAGATGTTTTAGCTGTTTTCTTTTGTTTCATACTCCCTCGGTTTTCTATTATTAGTCGTTTTAGGCTTAATTTTTTGTTTTGATTTAGTTATCGTTTTTCATTTTCCAATGTAATTTTTAACAGAAATTATTTCATTTTCCCTTTATTAAATAAATAAAGTTAAATATTTTAAAATTTTAATAGTCAAACAAGGGTATAATAGAATATTTATTCATTTTGTTAATTTATGTGAAAAAATCTAGAACAACAATTAATAAAAACCAGAGTGAGTGAAGGAGTAGTTAACATTATTTGTTCTACTTAACTATGTAAAACTGAAGTTTCCCTAACATAACTACATCTAGAATATTAAACTACTATTGGTCAAATGAGTTTAAAACCTCAAAGGTAAAAAAATAAACTATAAAATATTTTGATTTTGACGCATTTAGCCTATTTTTTAAAAAAAACAAAACAAGATAAATACTAATTTTCTGGTAGTACATCAACCGATCATAGAACTTGAAATGAAGATTTGAAGTGGATAAGAGCTCCGAAAAGGCAAGTAGTCTCCAACCACATCCCCCGTACATACAAGGAAAGAGTGAATGCTTCTACAAATCTCTTTAGTTAATAAAACTCAAAAGAACGAAAAAAATTCATCGGTTTGGTCCTTAGATGATGCGGGATCTATTGCAACGGATTGAACCCCTTTGACACCATAAAAGTGGTTTCGAGTTTCGTTACTGATTAGGAATTAGATTCATGCGTAAGTTTGTTACCCTTTTAATAAATACCATAACTGCCCAAATAGAATATTTGATAAAGCGATAATGGTATTTTTAGCCATTCGGGGAATTGACGTAAGGTCGATGCAACCATTACTGCACATGTTGGCCTTCAGTATCGCGTCACTTTCTCAAGCTAGAGAACAATAAAAATAATAGTAAAATAAAAAGAGAGTTAAAATTATAACAAAAAAAAGTACATCTGAATATTCAGGCAATTTAATATCCAAACTCATACGTACATGGCCAAACTTAGCTTTCATGTCAGAAGAGATATAGTATATAATTACAACCATGTATATAATTTTCTTCAAACTATCATTTATTTGATGAATCAACATATAAAATACATACACCTATTCGTTTTTTTTCACTAAGAAAAGAAACTCAAAAAATGAACAAACAAAAGAGAGGAATTTGCCTCTCTCTTTTTTTTGGCTGAAAGAAAAAGAAGAAGAATTTATCTTTTCTTAACTCTTTTCTCATACTTTTTTTTTTGTGATGAACTAAGTATTCTTGAAGTTAATGTGGAATTTTTTTTTTTTTTTGGTAGAAAAGTTTATTTGGAAGTTATATGTAGAGAAAGAAGTTAAACTAAAAAAAAATTGTTAACTACACCGAATTGAACTACATCAAACCAAACACAATCCTAATCAAACTGTGAGTACATATACATAGTTGAGTTAGGTTAGAATATTTATAAACCAAAACTCAATCCTAGTCTTTAAAGTGAGTGATTTGGTTCCTCTATGAGACTTTGGGTTTAAGCAAAGCATGTTTGGATATAGAAAACATCCCATTCGATCTTGTTATCAAGATACTCTTGAAACTGCCTGGTAAAGTCTATAGCGAGATTTAGTTGCGTATCGAAGCTATGGGATTCCACATTCCGCACTCCAGATTTCACTGAATCCTTCTTCACCATATCTTTTTCGTCTCACCCGAAGATTTTGATCACTTGTCAATTAGAACCCAATACGTTCTTCTTCTCATTGCCACAGCCTCAAAAACTGTCGTGTCCTACTACTATAACCGCCAATTTTCATTCGAGCTTCCCAATGAATTGTCCCTCCGACAAATGTCGTCCTGTTCGGGGCTTGGTATACGGTAATACTCAATGGAGTTATGGTGCAACGGAGTGTCCTGAGCAATTGATATGTAACCCCAGCACAGGACAGTTCTTAACCTTACCAAAAGTGAAAAAGGGTTTTCGTGTATAGAAAAGCTGTTTAGGGTATGATCCAATTGACAAACAACTCAAAGTATTGTGCATGACCGAGTCCACTTCTCGTGGTAGTGTAGAGCATCATGTTCTAACATTAGGAGCTGGGAAAAGTTTGTCATGGAGAATGATCACATGTGATATACCACATTTTGATGCTAGTGTTGGAGTGTTGGACCTAGTGATTACGGTCATGTACACGGGTTTTCTACGTGTCATTTGATTTTAGAAAAAAAACCCGATAAATACTTGAATCTGGCTGAATTAAGCTGATATTTTTTTCACGATTTACACTTATATAAAATTTATTTTCTTGGCTTAAATCTTTTAAAATGAATTTAAATATTAAATGTGATTTGATATTTTTATGCACTATAAATCAAATATATATTTTACTTTAGTATATAACTAGGACCCGCCCGATGTGCGGCTTTAAAGTTTTATAAATTAAATTAAATTAAATAAAAATATATTAAAATTTGTTGTATGTTATTTATAAATTTTATTTTTGTTATAATACACTGATTTATATCCATTCACAATTTTTTTATGTGTGTTACTATTAAAAGTGTATTTTTTATACCTAAATATACTTTATGTGACAAATATATTATTTATCACCACCTAGAAAATGTCTATATGAACACATTAAGCCAACTATTTTACTTTCACTTCTGCATAGTTTTTTAATTACTAAAATTATTGGCTCAAAAACATTTTGAATAAAAAATATATTACATAATATACTAATTAATGATGTATCATCACAATAATGTATGACCACTATGGAGAAAACCTCGGCTCCGCCCTCATCCCTTATGGATAGAACCTTGCGTCCAACCTCTTAGAGAACATTGGCTCCGCCTTCCTCCCTTGGGGAGATAACCTTGCGTCCAACATTCTCCACATTAATGTATTCGTATAGAAGTATCTTTAACACACCATGATGTAGCCTCTATCTCTGTAACACCTCAACCGCCACCTTGCTTAGTGAGCCCATGTCCACTCTCAGTTCATGGGCCCACCTTTTAAGTGGGTCCTACATCTATTCTCGGCCTGTGGACCCACCTATATTTGATGGCCGGTTTGTTACATTTGGGAGGCTTTAAAAACTTGTTTACCGACCCTACAAATCAACAGATGATATTTTCCTGTGTTTTTGTCCTCACCGCACAGTTTTGACAATCACTTCCACGAAGATCACCCATCATGAAGTTCTCTCAGGACCTTTGACCGGAAAAATAAGTGCATTTTGGTGACATATGTGACCAAATCAATTCTTTTAAACATTTCCGCAAACCAGAGTGTCACAGTCTTTGAGCTCCTATGGATCTATCAACAACAATTTATATTTTTCTAATCTATCTATCTATGTTTGTTGTAAACTTGTGTTTGAAAACGCATATATTTATTTTTTTTTGGTCAATATATTAATCTTACCTATTCCCGACTGAAAAAGTAAAAAGTAGAAGAAAATTTTGGTTTAAAAAATAAGAAAAATTTACCTTCCCAATAAATTTTTTTTTCCAATTAAACAAAACTGAAAGCAGTGTTTTTGAATAAATGATTTAATATGAGACGATCTATGTTTATATAGAAGTAGGTATTTACAAAATTTTAAATTAATAATTAACTGTATATTTTCCTTAATCACTTTTTCTATTTTTTTTTGTAGAATTAATAACTAAAAACTAAAAATAAGTAAATAATATTATAATTTCGAATTTTATGATATATATATATAATCTCCTTATAATTATTTTAAAAACCTTTGTATTTTTTAATAAATTCTGTAATTTTTGATAATTATCATTTTACTTTATTAATATTTTTTTAAACAAAATATTTTATTTTTGTTATAATCAAATTTTTTCTTTTAAATATTAACTTTTACACTTGTCAAAATCTGAGATTGATAACTTGACACATGTCAAAATCTTGTTAATGACTAACTTTCAAAACCCAACTTTATCTAATAAGATTTCTTTCATATTTTTTGTAAGAAAAGTGATGAAAAATATTAATTTTCATTTTTTAATTAAAAATAATTACATCATGCTTTGCCAAGATAATTTGGTTGTGTAATTGTAAAAGTTCAAGTTGGAACAAATTTGATCTGTGTCTTTACACTTGTAGCATTCTTATGAAAAGAAATGAAAATTATCCACTCTTGTCATAAGACTCAAAACCCAATGGCCCAATAAAATGTTTGGGAATCAACCTTAACCAAACATCATATCTAATTGTATATCATATTCTTCCTCTCCTCAATAATTAACAATAAATATTTAATAACTAATATATGAAAAGATATCTACCAATCCCTAATAAGAAGAAAAAACATAAAATCTTCTCTTTTTTTTTTTTTTGTTTTTTCTTTTGTCAACAACATAAAATCTTCATTTACCAACAATAAAATAAAATTTATATTTCCCTTGCTCTCTTACCCTTAAAATCTCCTTTTCCTAAAATCAAATCATCTAGTACCCTGTCTCTCTTCCTCCTTCCCTCTCTCTACTGATCATCTTCATAAAGGTAAATGCCAATGGCAAGAGCATGTTCTTTGTTATTTATTACATTGTTCATAAGATTTTGTCTCGATCTTTTCTTTTTGCATATTGTAATTCTTATTTCTTAGAAAAATAAAACAGGACATAGATTAATGGAGGAGCCAAAATGGCTGGAAGCTCTCTTAAGAACACACTTCTTCAGCATTTGTCCTCAGCACCGCGAGATGCCGCGGAATGAGTGCAACATGTTCTGCCTCTCCTGTCAAAACGCTGCGTTTTGCTTCTACTGCCGCTCCTCCTTCCACATTGACCATCCCGTCCTTCAGGTCCACCTTCTTCTCAACACACATTGCATATTTATATCACTTTTCACTCAACTCAATTCTTTATCGATCATTGGCACGGAGACAGATAAGAAGATCGTCGTATCACGATGTGGTGAGAGTATCCGAGATAGAGAATGCATTGGACATAAGAGGAGTGCAAACTTATGTCATCAACAGCGCGAGGGTTCTCTTCTTAAATGAGAGACCTCAGCCTAAGAATTCCTCTCATGGCGCCGCCTCCTCCAACCCAAAATCCATATCCTACTTCTGTGAGACATGTTGCAGAACCCTTCTTGATCCCTTTCGCTTCTGTTCCTTGGGTTGCAAGGTTCGTTCACCTAAACTTTTTTCTGAATGCACACATTTCGCTATATAAGCCAATGTGGAGTCAATCGATAACACAAGTACTTTACAACATTGGTTTATGCATATTTTCATAATTATTACTATATAATGTCTTCTAATTTATTTGTCCAATTGAAAATGAGGAATCAGTTTTAGGATACACTGTTTAGTTATATGTATGGTAGAATCACTGAATCATCTATATTCAAATTCGCATTTGTTTGTCTCATATAATGTATCTTAAGAAAATGTATATACGTTACATTTGCAAAAGGGAAATGTATGATGTGATCATCATGATAAAAATGTCAGGTTGAAGGAATGAGGAAGAATAAGGAAGAGGAAGAAGAAAGATTGCGTAAAGAAAGACAACAAGAAACGCACAAAGGCACGCATCCTCCAACTCATACCTCTAATTCTAGGCGACGAAAAGGCATTCCTCATAGAGCACCTTTTGCCTCCTAATTTAATCAATCTTTTTCAAGAAATATATGAAATATTAAAATATAAAAAAACTTTTCTTTAACTTATTTTTATTTTTTAAAATCCATTTAATGGTCCACCCAAATTAGCATAATATATGTGTATTGGGTGGGTGTATTTATATATTCCCAATTTGTACAATGTCCAGCTCACTCCTCACAATCCTCTCACATGGTAACAACAATTTGTCTAGAAGAAAATCCTAATTTCCCCTACTTTTTTATTTATTTATTCATCATTAAATACATTTCTAGCTAATTTTATACCATATCTATATGAGTAGGATTGTGGGATAGACTATGTTTGATATACTAATTAATTTGTGAAATATAAGTCTAATCATTATAATTACACATTGTACTAAAATCAAGAGCAAAAAGACTTTGCGGAAGGAAGAAAGGAATAACATGAAAATTAGGAAATAGTTATAGACTACGAGAATGTCGGTGAAGATCTATATTTTATACTTTTATTTTCGAGCATGTAGCTAGTGGTTTGAAGTTACCTGTCTCTATATCCATCTAGCTAAATATTTTAGTTTAGAAAACTGAAATTTTGTGGGGTTTAGGGCTCAATAATTGTGTATCTAAATGGCTAATAGGGACATGAATGTGTATATGTTTTGTATAAGACACATGAAATGTTTCTCTACTTGTTTTCGACATTAATTCTAAGCTGCTATATATATATATTTTAAATATAAAAATAGTTTGTCGTAGCCGTTAGGTATTCGAAAGGTACAGTTACTTAAAAAAGAAAGGAAACTTTCACTTATTATTTACATAAATAGTTTAAGTTGTAAAATTTTACGTCAAGGATGGTTATTACTTTAGTACGTATTGACCGTAATTTCTTTTCACTTATTTACATAATCTGATAATTTATGTCATTTATTAAAATAGCTAGGTTCTTAACTTTATAAATTACGTTTCGAATTAATTAGTTCTTGTACATATAACTGTAACAATATTTTTTTACTTGCGTTTCAAATTTTAAAATCTGACCACAAGGAAACGGCAACATTCAGTGGGGTCGAACCACAAGACCACAAGAAACAAAACAATACTTATAAGAATATAAGACACTTTATGAACCAAACGAAAACAGTGATTGTTTCTAAATTTTCTTCTAAAAACAAACTTAAATAAGAAAAGTTGAACAAGAAGTAAACAAGTGAAGTAAGCAGAAAAAGAGAACAAAAAAAGTGAAGTAAGCATGCAAAAATTAACAAATTCAATGACCAAACTGTTGGAGTAAGCTTGAAGTAAGCTTGGAGATCAAGCTAATCAAAGAGAAATGGAAATTGGAGATTATATTTAGGAGATATCTAAATGTAATAGAATAAGAAGTTTTCCATTTAAGATTAGAAGAATATTCTTAGGAGTGTTATATATAAGGAGATGCTGAGATGTAGCATAACCTAAGAAGTTGTGAGTTTTAGAGAAGAGAGATTTAAGAGAGAGAGAGCTTAAGTTTTGAGATATTTTCTTAAGTAATAAGAGAGTTATTCTTATAAATTTGTCTTTCAATTCTTCTTTAAATTCTATATTTGGTATCAGAGCCTTACAAAGCTTATCAAAAGGATTTGTAAGACGCCATGGGTGAAATAACGGAATCAACAAACACGTCGCTATCCAAGCTACAAGAAGGAGGCGGTGGCTCTTCCTCATCAATCAAGTGTCCTACTCTAACTGCAACCAACTACACGGTCTGGGCTATGAAGATGAAAATTCTTCTCAAGGTACAAAGTCAGGGAAATCATTGATGAAACATCAACCGATGCGGAGAAGAATGATATGGCCACAGCTCTGCTTTTCCAATCTATTCCGGAGGCGCTTGTGCTACAAGTAGGAGAACTGGAGTCTGCGAAGCAAGTTTGGGATGCCATTAAAACCAGACACGTAGGTGCGGACAGAGTCAAGGAAGCAAGGCTGCACACGTTGATGGCTGAGTTCGTTCGCTTGAAGATGAAGGATACGGAGACAATCGATGACTTCGTCGGCAAGCTATCGGAAATCTCCTCTAAATCAGCTGCACTCGGGGTAGAAATTGAAGAACCAAGAATCGTGAACAAGTTCCTAAAAAGTCTTCCAAGGAGAAAATTCATACATATCGTGGCTTCGCTGGAGCAAGTGTTAGACCTTAAGAAAACAAGCTTTGAAGATATCATCGGACGTTTAAAGGTCTATGAAGAACGTATCTTTGAGGAAGAAGAAGCTCAGGACGATCAAAGCAAACTCATGTATGCAAACTTGGATTCAACAGCAAACCGTGAGTTCACCGGAGGATATAGAGGACGTGGTGGACGGTTCTATGGCAGAGGAAGAGGACGCGGAAGGTTTAATGGTGGAAGAGACAATTCAAAGGTGACCTGCTATCGATGTGATAAAGTGGGTCACTTCGCATCGAATTGCCCGGATCGGCTCTTGAAATTACAAGAAGTGCAGGAGAGTGACAACAAGAGTACGGTAGAGGCTGATGAGCTTATGATACATGAGGTGGTGTATCTAAATGAAGAAAAGGTTGTTACTAGCGTGTATGAGACTAACAGCGGAAGAGATGATGATTGGTATCTCGACAATGGAGCCAGCAACCACATGACAGGAGATCGACGATACTTCTCGAAACTTGATGATTCTATTACCGGGAAAGTGCGTTTTGGAGATGATTCCCGCATAGACATCAAAGGAAAGGGATCGATTGAACTCATTGATCAAAACGGAGAGCTGAGGATAATGACTGATGTTTATTTCATTCCTGGATTGAAGAGCAACATCATTAGTCTCGGACAAGCTACAGAAGCAGGATGTGATGTTAGAATGAGGGGAGACAACTTAACGATGCACGATCAAGAGGGAAGGCTGCTTGTCAAAGCGATTAGATCAAAGAATCGACTTTACAAGGTGAATATGGGGATAAAAGACACAACGTGTTTGTACTCAGCAACAACAAGTGACTCAAGCAGATGGCACGCACGGTTAGGTCACATTAATCATGAGAACATGAGGTCCATGGTGCAGAGAGAACTGGTCATGGGAATTCCGCTTACTAACTTTGAAAAGAAATTGTGTGGATCATGCTTGCTTGGGAAGCAAGCAAGGCAAGCCTTCCCACATTGTACCATGTTTCGAGCGACCAAAGTACTTGAATTGGTGCATGGTGACCTCTGTGGTCCCATAACACCAAGCACAATGGCTGGAAACAAGTATGTCTTTGTACTCATTGACGACTACTCAAGATACATGTGGATAACCTTGATGAAGGAGAAGAGTGAAGCTCTTAATAAGTTCATGAGATTCAAGAGTTTGGTGGAGCATGAAACCGGTGGAAGAATTCAAACGTTTCGGACAAATAGAGGAGGTGAATTTGTTTCAAAGGAGTTCAACGATTTCTGTGATAAGTCAGGCATAAAACAACATCTCACGGCTCCGTACACTCCGCAGCAGAATGGAGTTGTTGAAAGGCGTAACAGAATTTTGATGGAGATGACCCGGAGCATTCTCAAACATATGCGTGTCCCGAACTTTCTGTGGGGTGAAGCAGTGAGACACTCTACGTATCTCATAAACAGAGTTGCTACAAGATCTATCAAGGACAAGACACCATATGAGATGCTTCGAGGTAAGAAACCAAATGTTCATCATCTAAGGGTATTTGGCTGCATCGGATATGTGAAAACTGAAGCTCCGCACTTGAAAAAACTGGATGATCGATCACGAGTGTTAGTTCATCTCGGGACGGAGCCGGGATCCAAAGCTTACCGCTTATATGATCCACACACTAAGAGAATAGTGGTAAGTCGGGATGTAGTTTTTGATGAAGCAACAGGCTGGAACTGGAATCAAAGTAGTATGGAGCAAGGAGAAGCTGGAGAGTTTAGAATAAGCCTTGAAGTTTTTGGAAATCATGGTATTCATGATTCTGAGCCGTTTACTGCAGATGCGGGAACATAGGAGGTAGTAAGAACAGAGGGAGTGCGAACAGAGGAGCTAGTTCCAACTACCTTAAATGACGATCAAGATAGTGATTCTGAGGCCAATGATGAGAGTGAAGAAGACAACTCCGATGATGTTAATCCAGGTCCACAACCGATTGTTAGAAGATCAACAAGAGCAACAACACGACCCAAGTACCTCAACGATTACGTGTTATTAGCTGAAGCAGAAGGAGAACGTCTCTTAATGTTGATGAACGAAGAGCCAAGAGGGTTTTACGAAGCAACAAAATCGGAGGAGTGGATGCAAGCTTGTGAGGATGAGATTCATTCTATTACAAAGAACGCCACTTGGAACCTTGTTGAACTTCCACCCGCAGCAAAGCCAATAGGACTAAAATGGGTCTTTAAGCTTAAAAAAAATTTTGATGGAAGCATAAACAAATATAAGGCTAGGCTTGTTGCAAAGGGATATGTGCAGAGACATGGGATTGATTTTGAGGATGTATTTGCTCCTGTGGCTCGAATTGAAACAATCAGTCTTCTTATTAGCTTAGCCGCATCTAATGGGTGGGAGATACATCATCTCGACGTCAAGACAGCATTCCTCCATGGAGAGTTAAAGGAAACGGTCTATGTGACACAACCAGAAGGTTTTGTTGTCAAAGGAAGTGAAGACAAAGTCTATAAGCTCAACAAAGCGTTATATGGTCTTAGGCAAGCTCCAAGAGCCTGGAATGAAAAACTAAATGAAGTTCTCAAAGGACTAAACTTCAAAAGGTGCTCCAAAGAACCTTCGGTGTATCGGAAGAAGGTAAACAAGGATATCCTTCTTGTTGCAGTCTACGTTGATGACTTGTTTGTTTCGAGAACTAGTGTTGCGGTTATAGAAGACTTCAAGAAGGAGATGGCGTTAAGATTTGAAATGAGTGATTTGGGTAAGTTAACGTATTATCTTGGAATTGAAGTGTACCAACACAAGGATGGAATAACTTTGAGTCAGAAACGGTATGCGTTAAAGATATTGGAAGAAGCTGGACTTTCAAAGTGTAATCCGGTTCAAACGCCAATGGAGGCTGGTCTGAAACTATCAAAAGCAACAGAGGAGAGAGACATTGATGCCACAAGCTATAGGAAAAACGTGGGATGTCTTCGTTATCTACTTCATACAAGACCCGACTTGTCTTTTTGTGTTGGAGTTTTGAGCCGTTATATGCAAAACCCGAAAGAGTCTCATGGAGCAGCAATGAAGCAGTGTTTGAGGTATTTGCGAGGAACCACCACACTCGGTTTAACGTTTACAAGGTCAACTACGGAGGAGACAAGTCTGATCGGTTACAGTGACAGCAGTCATAACGTAGACCCGGACGATGGTAAGAGCACAACCGGTCACGTATTTTATCTTGGAAACAGTCTGGTTTCGTGGTGCTCTCAGAAGCAAGGAACGATGGCTTTATCGTCGTGTGAGGCAGAATTCATGGCAGCTACTGAGGCTGCTAGACAAGCGATATGGCTTCAGGAGTTACTTAGTGAAATCACCGAGATACCAAGTGGAAAGGCAATGATTCGAATAGATAATCAATCTGCGATTGCTCTCACTAAAAATCCGGTGTTCCATGGTCGGAGTAAGCATATACACACAAGATATCACTTTATACGTGAGTGTGTAGAGAACAGACAAGTTGAGGTCGAGCATGTTCCCGGAGATGAACAAAAGGCAGATATTTTGACAAAAGCTCTCGGAAGAATCAAGTACAAGGAAATGAGAGAACTCATTGGTGTTAAGGACATTGGAGGAGAAGACTTCAAGCTTAGGAGGGAGAATGTTGGAGTAAGCTTGAAGTAAGCTTGGAGATCAAGCTAATCAAAGAGAAATGGAAATTGGAAATTATATTTAGGAGATATCTAAATGTAATAGAATAAGAAGTTTTCCATTTAAGATTAGAAGAATATTCTTAGGAGTGTTATATATAAGGAGATGCTGAGATGTAGCATAATCTAAGAAGTTGTGAGTTTTAGAGAAGAGAGATTTGAGAGAGAGAGAGCTTAAGTTTTGAGATATTTTCTTAAGCAATAAGAGAGTTATTCTTATAAATTTGTCTTTCAATTCTTCTTTAAATTCTATACAAACCACGGAAGCAAACAACAAAAACGTGAAACTAACGATTGAATTCAACAGATTGGTTAGTTAACTTAGATTAAGTAGCAACTTATATGTTTTTGTGGGTATTAGTCTTTATTCTTTTGTGGATTAAACACTCTAGTACTCGATGACACACCATACAGCATACAAATAGAGTTGTCAAACTCTATCGATATACATCATATACTCATCCTTTTTTAAGTCGTCGGAGTCTCTCGTTTTCAGCTTCATCGAGCTCACGACACAAATAAACGAGAGAGAAAATGTGTTTTTTATATGTCGCTATCTGCGACGTGAAAAATGACAAGGCCTAGAATCATGTATAAACTATAAACAAGATGAGTGAGTCACCAACTGTAGATTATTTTGTTTTTGACGTTTTTCCTTACAAACTTGTTCAAGTTGGGTATCAACCAGTAATTTCTTATAAACAAAGAAACAAAAATATTGCTAATAGATGTGCTAAAAGCCGAAAAGTAAGTTTTAAACTATAATATGGAGAGAATTTGTCCCAGAAAAAAAAAAGAACTATAATATGGAGAGTTGTGAATTTTCTATGAATATTGTGGGCATTAGTTTGAATAAAAGAAAACAGAACATTGTTTTGCTTTCAGTTAATGTAAAAAAATAAGGGCATCAAGAAAAAATTTGGGAAACAAAATGATGGAGCTTACATTAAAACATGTAGATGAAAAAGTCCATTTAGAAGCAAACTAGCTAGCTAGCTAGAGTCTGTTTATAAACTTATATATTATCTTCAGCATAGTCTACAAAGGTGTAAACTCTAGTAGGATTCTCAAACGCTTCAAAGCCTTGAACTCTGACTCTTTGAAATGTTTTTCTTTGGGGATTGAAGTAGAATACAGAGAAACGTTCAGATGTATAGTTCGTGGACAAAATAATTTCCCTAGTAGCAGTTACTACGACAACGAAAACATCTCCCTCAATGAACATATCCACGGGAAAGGTGTATTCTTTTTTCAACCACTCTTGTTTCTGGGCATCCTCCAGAATCCACAAGCACATATCAAGATTACAGCTAGGCCTTTCGTAATCATTATAAACGTAATTATGAGTATACCAGGAGCAACTAATAACGCCTAGTTTACCCTTGTAATTTATCAGTTTAGTAGGCGGAGATGATAATAATAACTTCCTGTAGGTGATAATAGAATTTGTCCGAAGAAACCAAAGCTTTTCAGACCTTAACATCAAAGCAAGCTATCTTCACACCCGTTGCTAGCCCAGCTATGTAATACAAAACCCCATTGATGCATACCCATTCACCTATAGGATAATGGTTTTCGGGACAATACATTTGTCTCCATGACATGTTCCCAGTTCCTAATGTCAGAATATGTACTACAAGAAAATTGAGTTTTAATAGCACAGTAGTATAGCGTTTTTGGCAATAATGCTATCGTTAGTAGACTTTTAATTTTTAGATAGCGTTTGTGTATATGTAAACGCTATGTTATATTATATTAAAAAAATGAATAAAGTTTTTGCCTATTTCGAGGCTATGTTTAATAGCAATACCAATTAGTAAACGCTATGATAGTGTTAGGCGGTAAACTAAAAATTAGATCCCGCGACACTTAGAAAAATTTGGAGGCTATCTTTTCACTTCTCGACAAAAATCCCTAATTACCCACGAACCCTAAAAATTTCATTTCTTCCCTCTCTCTTCTTTTTGCTCGATTTTCACTGTCTATTTCCGAAATCCGACTTGTGTCCGACACAATTTTTACTCTCCCAACACAGATCTCCGACAATTTCACTCTCCGACACAGATCTTACTCAAAGTCTTTGCCAAATCGGATTGTCTCCCGAGTCCTTCCAGCTTCCCCTCGGTCGATTGTGGTTTTATTTTTCTGGTAAATCTCACTCTTTTGTACGAAATCTCAGTTTTGTTCATTCTTTCGATCTAGGGTTTTATTGTTCTGATTCTTCTGATATGTTTCTAATTTGTTACTTTCGTTTTTTTGTCGGTCGATTTCAAGGAAAAGTAAAGACAATCTTGAAGGTATTTCACTCCAACTTGATTGGTCTAACATATCGGTCGATTTCGTTTTTTTGTTTTTTTTTTTTGTCGGTCGATTTCGTTCTTTTTTGTTGTGACTTAACGTGAGTGTATCTGATTACTTGTGTGCACATTTGGTCGGAGCTGTTGTAACATGGATAAAACTTGGGTCTGGTTACCAAGGTATTAACTTGAATGTTCTTCATCCATATCATTTCAGATTCGGGTTTCTTAGATTTTGTTTCTCTGATTACTTTTGTACGTTTCTTTATTACTTACAGGAATAGTCTTGAGTATGAGCTAGAAGCAACTAAATTTGTGTTTGATTCAGCAAGATGTTTGGGTAATCTATCAGATATGTTTTGTCCTTGCGTTGACTGTCGCAATGTGGTTCATCAGTCAAATGAGACAGTGTTGGAGCATCTGGTTATTAGAGGGATGGATCTAAAGTACAAGAGAAGTAAATGTTGGAGTAAACATGGGGAGATAAGGAATGAAAAGACAGCGGATGCTGATACATCTGAGTACGAGGCTTTTGAGTTGATTAGGACAGCTTTTAAGTCGAGTGAAGGCAAGAAATTGTCTGAGAATCACAGTGTAGAAGAGTTGGAGGGTATTGACAGTAAAGAGGAAATCGAGTTTAGAAAGAAGTTAGAGGATGCAGAAACTCCCTTATACTCGACGTGTGCTAACTACAAAAAGGTTTCTGCAATCATGGCACTTTACCGGATAAAGGTCAAGAGTGGGATGTCAGAGAACTTTTTTGATCAGCTACTGACAATAGTACATGACATGCTACCTGGAGAGAATGTGCTGCCTACGTCTACAGATGAGATGAAGAGATTTTTGAAGGTTTTTGGTTTTGGTTATGATTCCATTCACGCCTGCATAAATGATTTTATCCTTTATCGGAAGCAATATGTGGAGTCAACAAGCTGTCCAAGATGTGCTGAATCAAGATGGGAAACAGATAATATAACCGGTGAGGAGAGGAAAGGGATTCCAGCAAAGGTGCTATGGTACTTTCCAATAAAAGATAGATTTAGGAGGATGTTTAGATCAAAACGGTTGGCTGAGGATTTGCGTTGGCACTTTACTAATGCTAGTGAAGATGGTACAATGCGGCATCCAGTGGACTCCTTGACTTGGATCCAGGTAAACGATAAATGGCCAGAGTTTGCTGGGGATGCTAGAAACCTTAGACTAGGAATTTCTACTGATGGGATGAATCCGTTCGCTATCCAAAACACCAAATACAGCACATGGTCGGTGTTCTTAGTCAATTAAAATATGGCTCCAACGGAGTGTATGAAAGAAGAAAACATCATGTTGTCAATGTTGATACCTTGACCAACCGCACCAAGCAACAATATTGATGTATATCTACAGCCGCTGATAGATGACCTAAAAGAGTTATGGAATGATGGTATGGAGGTTTATGACTCGTTTAAGCAGGAGAGTTTCACTCTAAGAGCTATATTGTTGTGGAGTATCACTGACTATCCAGCATTAGGTACATTATCTGGATGTAAAGTGAAAGGGAAGCAAGCGTGTATTGTCTGTGGGAAGGATACACCTCATAGGTGGTTAAAGTTCAGCCGCAAACATGTATATATGGGTAACATGAAGCGTTTGAGACCTGGGCATCCTTATAGACGTAAGAAAGGGTGGTTTGACAATACGGTGGAGGTTGGTACTGCAAATAGAATTCAGAGTGGAGCAGAAATACTTGAGAGCCTTAAAGATTTTAGGAATGAATTTGGTAGACCTTTAGATAAGAAAGGCAAGAGAAAAAGAGTTGAGGCAGATGTTGATGATGCGAGTTCAGCTGATGAATATGAAGAAGGCGATGATCAATGGCGGTGGAAAAAAAGATCAATCTTCTTTGACTTACCTTATTGGAAGGTTAGTAGAAATTAATAAATGAAATTTCAATTTGGTTCTTCAATTTAACTACTATAGTGTGTTTCTGATTTTTACTTGTTGAATGGATATTGCAGTATCTGCCTGTGAGGCATAATATTGATGTCATGCACGTGGAAAAGAATGTGTCTGATGCACTATTACCTATTCTGATGCATAGTGGAAAATCCAAGGATGGGTTGAAAGCAAGGAAAGATTTAGAAGACATTGGTATTCGAAGCAACTTACATGCGGAGATACGTGGGAAGAGAACCTACTTACCTCCAGCTGCGTATTGGCTTTCTAAGGAGGAGAAACGTAAATTGTGCAGAAGGATATCCAAATTCAGAGGTCCTGATGGATATTGTGCCAACATCTCTAATTGTGTGTCAGTAGATCCTCCCAGCATTGGTGGTCTCAAGTCACATGACCATCATGTCATAATGCAGAACCTGTTTCCGGTGGTTTTGAGAGGTTTACTGCCTAAAGGACCTCGTATAGCAGTGAATCGAGTATGCAATTACTTCAACAGGCTGTGCCAACGTGTAATTGATCCAGAGAAGCTAATTACACTAGAATCAGAGTTCGTGGAAACAATGTGTCAGTTGGAGAGATACTTTCCACCATCTCTTTTTGACATTATGTTTCACCTGCCAATACACCTAGCAAGAGAAGCACGCTTGGGTGGCCCTGTACACTTCAGATGGATGTACCCTTTTGAGAGGTAATTTCTATGTTCTATATATTTAAGATGTTAAATAATCTTGTATGGCCATAATAATAATGAGTTTTTTTATGTACATGTAGATACATGAAGACACTAAAGACATATGTGAAGAATTTTGCAAGGCCAGAAGCTTGTATGGCTGAAGGCTACTTGGCTGGTGAATGCCTTGCGTTTTGTTTAGAGTTTCTTCAGAAGTCTGTTCCAGTTGAAGAAACACTTGCTCGCAATGAAGATGTTGAGGTAGATGAACATGTCCTTGAAGGTCGACCACTGCAGAAAGCCACAGAAAAGATTCTCACAGATAAAGAGGGAGACATAGCTCATTGGTATATTCTCATGAATACAGCAGTCATGGAACCATATATTGAGTAAGGGTAAATTTGATTGAGTTTTATATTTACAATCTTGGACTTTTAGGAAATATGAGTCTAACTATGTGTAAAACAGGTTGCATTTGGAAGAACTGCAAGCTACAGATGCAAGATGCGCAAAGAATTCAACTCTATTGTGGAAATATCATAACGAAAGGTTCCCACAGTGGATTAAAGAAAAGGTTAGAAGAATGTCAAATATCAATTTGTTAGTTATAAATTTGATTGTGGTTGTGTTCATGACAAATAATTGTTTTTTGTTAACTGTTAGATACCAAGTAACTCGAAGGACCATTCTAGTAGGCTGAGATGGCTTGCTTTTGGACCAAGACATATCGCTCAAACTTATAAGGGTTTTGTAGTAAACGGCCATCGCTTTCAAACAGATGATGTCAAGAGGAAGACTCAGAATAGTGGAGTAACTTATGAAGCATTCTCTATGTGTAGAGCTAGTTCTAAAGATACGAGACAAATGGCAGACATAGTAGCATTCTATGGAGTGATAAAGGAGATCGTATTGATGGACTACCACATGTTCCAGGTTCCATTATTTAGGTGTAGTTGGGCTAACAAAGGGATGGAGTGAAAGAGGAAGACGGGTTCACCCTTGTCAATCTCCATATGAATCAGACATCATTCTTAAATGATCCTTTCATTCTGGCATCGCAACCTAAACAAGTTTTTTACTCCAGAGATGATGAGAACTCACCTTGGTATGTTGTTATGCGGGCACCACCAAGAGGGTACAACATGATGGACACAGTAGATGAGTTAGTTCCTGCACAAGCATCAGTCCAGCCAATTGAAGATTTAGGAGATCATGAGACTGATGATGACAGTTTTTGTGTTAGGGATGATTGTGAAGGTGTTCTAGTATAGGATCTAATTAAAAACTTGATTGTGTTTCAGGTAACCAAAGATGATGAAACCTGTAGCTGATAAAGTAGTTCGTCGCAGTAAGCGCCAGGCGGGAGTTGATGTGAGTCTTGTATTATCCTTGAGGACGAAGAAAAACAAGAAGGCTCATGTAACTGAAGGAGATAATAGTGCAGAGGAACCGGATCAGAGTGTTGAGATAATGCAAAATGTAACTGAAGGAGATAAGAACGCAGAGAAACCAGATGTTGGAGAAAGAGATGAGACTGAAGCAGAAGAAGACTCACCCCATGTACAAGAATCTAACGCCTCTGAAACACAAACACAACAATCAGATAACATAAAGAAGAAGTCAAGAGGTCCAACGAGAATGCGCAAAGTGGCAAAGCATGATGACGATAAGGTGGATGTGGAGTTTAATGCTATGGGTGAGCATGTTGGCAGTGGATCAATGACACTCTCCTCTTTCCTTGGTCCTCTTGTGAGAGAGCATGTGCCAGTACTGCTAGATGACTGGAGACATCTCGATGAAAGGACAAAAGACGTGATGTGGGAAGAAATTCAGGTAAACTTGACTAAGTGTATATCTATCTATTAATAATCTGTAAATGATTTTAATGTTTTAAGTTGGCAATGTCTGACAGGTAAGGTTCAATTTGAAAGAAGATTGGCAAAAAGAAGCACTCTTAAGGCAAATGGGTGGGTTGTGGAGGGCTTCTAAATCTACGCTTTCTAGAAAAGTTCGAGCTACTAAAAGCAAGGTCAAATTACAGGAACTAAAGCCTAGCAACATCCAATGTGCATCAGCTTGGAACAGTTGGGTGAATAAATTGAATAGCACAGCTTCTAAGGTGATTAAAAAACTTCCCATTGATTATTTAACTTTTTTTTTTGTGTATATTACTTATGGCCATTTCTTTGTCTCAATAGGAGAAAAGTGAAAAATTCAGACGTATGAGGAAGGGTCAAATTCCTCACACCACCAGCCGCAAAAGAATGGTTCGCTTAGCTCATGAGATGGTATGTGTGCTTCTATATTGAATTGGTTGGTTGTATGACTACTTGAGATATTATAGAATTGGTTGGTTGTACTTGTAGAAAAAAAAGAGTTCTGATCCTAGGAAAGTTACTAGAAGTAAGGTGTGGATAGCAGGACATACACATTCTGATGGAAGACCTGTGAGGGAAGAATTTGCAGAAACGATTGTAAGAATCACCAATCATAATGTTTGTTCTTTAAGTTATTTGAAAGTAGTTTATATATGTTGTGTATCAATTTTTATTTCAGGAAAAGATCAAGACAATTGATAGTGAAATGGACTCCACAACCACGGATAATGTTAGAGACGATGCTGTGAGTCAGGTACTTGGAAAAGACAAACCAGGAAGACTTAGGGGCATGGGCAGAGGCGCTACTGTTACCAAGATGGCATTCTTACAGACTAGAGACTCCCATGTCCAGAAGCTTGAAGCTACTCAAGCAGAATTACTTACCAAGATTGCAGATTTGGAGAATGTGGTCAGTAACTTAGCTGGTAAAAAGGTAACTATTTTAAACTGGTTCTGTCATGATGTGAAATTTTAAGATGTAATTTTGATTTAGATACCAACTTATATGGATGTTTTGGTTATCATGTCCTTGCAGAGTCATGATCCGGTTTCGCAGTCTGACTTAAGCGATGCTACCAAAGGAGGAATTAGGTGCCAGCTACTGGATTGGTGTTCGGCTAATGATGTGGTTGTTGGTGAAGGAGAATACTGTTCCAGTGAACCTACATATAAGATTGGTCGCATTCCATTGGGTCCTAATGCAACAGCTGTAATTGTGAAGTATGCATCAATCCCAGAAGCATATATCTGGAGACCTACTCCAACCATTGTCTCACTTAGTCAAGCTGTAGGAGGTAAAATCGCATGGCCCACTGACAAGATAATATTAGACGATCCCCTATCCCAACCTCCTACCACTGTTAGTGAAGAGGTAAATTACGACTGCTGTATTTCTCTCTAGAATAATGTGAATTAGATTATAATTTGACTGTATATTTTTTGCGACTCGTTAGCAAACAGATGCATCACTAGGAAGAGTTCACATCTTTGATTATTGGAATGGAAATGGGGATTTGATTGCTGAGGGTCTGTTGTTGTCAACTGATGCTAAACATTTGGTGAACGATATTGCACTGGGACCAAATGCTGCAGTTGTTAAGGTCCAGCTAGTGGTAAACCCGGATGCTTATTTATGGAGACCAATGCCTGAATTCTCAATCATGGGTGATGCACTAAATGAGACCATAGCATGGCCTATTGATAAGATAAACCTAATCCAAACACTTCCAACCGATGAATCAACCAGGAAATCAAGTCAGGTAAGTTTTGCAACTACTTTTTTTGCATGTCTGAATGGTTGAAACTTTGATTGCAATTGTTGATCTGATGATGTGTTATAATTTTTGGTTATAGAGTGCTAGTCCCAGCACTGGTAGTAGCAGCAAATGTGCCAAACAGAAGTGTATTCTGTTGGATATTGATAACTCTGGGCAGAGAGTTGCAACCGGTCGTGTATCCTCAACTGATCCAGCAGAGAAGGTTCATTTCGTCCCTTTAGGTCCCAATGCTAGCAAGGTATGGGTAGAGGTTTCAAAGGTTGATGGTGCTAGAGTATGGAGAGCAAACTCTGAGGTTGAATTCATAGCTGATGCAGTCGGAACCACTGTGGCTTGGCCTAATGACAAGATTATATTCATTTGAGGCTGACACATTTGAATTTTATGTAGTACTATGAACTTGTATCTTTAGAATGTTTGTGGCTTTGTAACATTCAATCTTATTGGATATTTTAAATTTCTATTAAACAAATCAAAATTTTTATCAATTAAAAAAAATAATATAATAAAAAAATAAATAATTAAAATAAATAATAAAAAAATAAATGTAAACAATTACATTTATATAAATGCTATATTAATATTTAAAACAACAATTTGAAAACGCTGTTATAGAATATTTAATTGCAGATGCACAAACGCTATGGTAGCCGTGAATACGATAGCAGAACAAAAAAACGCTATATAAAGTGTCTGACCTATAATGACGGGCGCAGATGTAGCGTTTGTTAAAACTCTATGGTATTGATAGATAGCGTTATTCAGATGCTATTAAAACCCAATTTTCTTGTAGTTTCATTAGATGCTCCATTGAGTGAGTTCCTTAGGGTTAGTGCTTTGTATCGTTTGCCAATAGGATCATACCCTAATAAGCTTCTTGAATCCCCTTTCCAGTTCAGTTGAGGTAATCTCACGTACTGTCCCATGCTAGGGTTACATATAGCCGGCGCTTTACTTCTCTGCATATTAGGGGAATAGAGCAAGCCAGAGACCAGACCACAAATCTCTTTTCCAATATTTCCACGTAATTGCATATGAAAATCGGCTGATACTACAAGAGAGTTGTTCTCGTCTCGGTTCTGGAGCAGAGGCGACGTGTAGAAGCGCCATTCGTTGGAGTCTTTGACGGCGAATAAGAGACGTGGCTCAGAAGTCAAGGATCTTGTTAAGAGCAACTTGGTGAAATCTTGAGAGGTGAGTATTAGAGCTGTCAAAACGGGCGGGCTGTCCATAGGCAAACCATGTCCAATTCATTATGGACCAGTCATGGACAAACCCATAATTGAAACGGACTTAAGTGGGCATGGACAACAAAGCCCACGGACAAAACGGGCGTGGACAACCTGGACATTGGGCGGCCCATTGGACAAACAATTCTAGTTTATATGCATATTATTTTAAGTTATGTTAAATTTAACAAACCGTTACAAGTTTGAGCATAAGCGATTTGCGATCCATCATAAGTTTGAGGTAACATTTAAGTTATGTTAAATTTGTTTAAATTAAATTAAATTTAATTAGTTTATATGCATATTACTATATGTATTATTTATAGAGTAAAATACTATACATATCTCTTGATTTAATGGTAGGCGCTGCATCCTTGATCATTTAAATCTACATTCTTGATCTAATGGTAGGCTCTGCCTCCTTGATCATATGTTCAGATCTATATATTTTAAATCATATGGTAGGCTATGCCTCCTAAAATGATTGTTTTAATTTATGAATATATTATATAGCTTATAATTTTGTTTTATAGTTTATATTTATTGCTAAAACAAGATTTTACAAAATTATTTCATAAAATTTTATATTTAACAAATTATTTTATTATTTATATAGTAATCATGTCAAACTTGGCAAAGCTTGAATTCCTCGCCCTTGATGTCTCTGGGAAAAATTATATGTCATGGACGTTAGATGCAAAATTCTATCTGAAAGGGAATGGGCTTCTTAAAACCCTCGATCAGTCAGAAACGGGGTTAGAAGAGGAAAAAGCAAGAACCATGATGTTCTTGCGTCATCATCTCCACGATGGTTTAAAAAATGAATACATCACGAAAGAAAATCCTGCAGATCTCTGGAACTTGCTCAAGGATAGATTTGATCACCAAAAGTATGTGATCTTACCTAAAGCCAAACATGAATGGCTAAACCTGCGTTTTCAGGATTACAAAAGTGTAAGTGGAGTACAATTCCGCTTTGTTTGGAATCACTTCGAGGATGGCTCTCTGCAGAGAAGAAGTTTACGATTATGATATGATCGAAAAAACATTTCAAACTTTTCATCCTTCAAATGTACTCCTGCAGCAACAATATCGAGAAAGAGGATATACTCGATATTCTGAATTAATGCAAGTTCTGCATTTTGCTGAACAAAATAATGAGCTCGTGATGATATATCATCAAACCCGTCCAACTGGATCAGCTCCACTTTCAGAAGTGAATGTTGCTACATCCAGCTTTAATAATTGGCAAGGACGAGGACACGGACGCGGTCGCGGTCGCGGTCGAGGCCGTGGAGGTGGTCATGGAAGAGGAAAAGGAAGGGGTCTCTCTCCTAATGATTTCAAGGCAAGAAAAACCAACAAAAATCTTCAAATCAATAATGTTGGTCGCGTTATAAAGAAACAAGGTGAAAGTACTTGTTACAGATGCGGCATAAAAGGACATTGGTACCAGACCTGTCGTATTCCAAAACATTTGGCCGATCTGTACCAAGCATCCCAAAAGGCAAAAGAAAGGGATGTTGAGACCAACCTCATCTATGATAAAGCTGGACCTTCTTTCCATGGTCTAAACGATAAACCCCATCTTGATATAGCAGATTTTCTCGTTGATAATGAAAATAGAAAATCATGCGAGTAAGGCCGATATGCCATGATATGCTTTGTCATAGTTTGATATGTACTTTATGTTTATAAAATGTCTTTTTGGATAATAGTTTTATTGTAATATATAATAAATTTTTTTGTAAGACTTTTTGTTATTTCATTAATGTTTATTTTATAAATATTTTATCTCAGAAAATGTCAAATTTTGAGATTGAGGATGGAGATATGTGTCTAGCAGACAGTGCTACAACGCACTCAATACTTAAAAAGAAAAAATATTTCTCCTCTCTCGAAATAAATGACTCCGCTAGAAGCGTGAGCACTATATGTGGTAATGCAAAGATTATTATAGGCTCTGGAAAAACCAATTTTTCAATGCCAAGGGGAACAAAATTTGAAATTTATGCATTATATTGCCCTAAGTCTCATAGAAACTTGATTAGTTTCAGAGATATCCGAAGAAATGGATATCATATAGAGACTCTGAATAAGAATGGCATTGAATATCTTTGCATAACATCTGAGGAGAAACATATATTGGAAGAATTACCAATGTTATCCTCTGGATTCTATTGCACAAAAATAAATAATTTTGCGTCTTATGTCACAGTAAACTCTAAGTTTACTAGTATATTTAAGATATGACATGAAAGACTTGGACATCCTGGTTCAGTCATGATGCGAAAAATTGTACAAAATTCCAATGGTCATCCATTGAAAACCAAAAGATTTTTAGATCTGATGAGTTTTCATGTGATGCATGTTCTCAAGGAAAACTCATAATTCGACCATCGCCAGCCAAAATTGGGAATGAATCACCATTATTCTTAGAGAGAATACATGGTGATATATGTGGATCTATCCACCCTTCATGCGGGCTGTTTCGTTATTTTATGGTAATGATTGATGCATCTAGTAGATGGTCAAATGTGTGTCTATTGACAACAAGAAACACGACCTTCGCAAAATTCATTTCCCAAATAATCAGGTTGAAAGTTCAATTCCCTGATTATGCCATAAAGAAAATCAGACTTGATAACGCTGGTGAATTCACTTCACAAGCTTTCAATGACTATTGTATGTCAATAGGAATTGATGTTGAGCATCCGGTTCCTCATGTTCAAACACAAAATGGCATGGCTGAATCTTTGATTAAACGGCTACAACTCATTGCTAGACCGTTGATATTGAGAACAAAGCTCCCAATTTCTATATGGGGTCATGCTATATTGCATGTTGCGGTATTGGTCCAAATACGACCAAGCACATATTATAAATATTCTCCTTTACAATTAGCATCTGGCCAAGAGCCAAACATATCCTATCTCCGTATATTTGGCTGTGCGGTTTATGTTCCTATAGCCCCACCGCAAAGAACAAAAATGGGACCACAAAGGAGATTGAGCATATATGTCGGTTATGCATCACCGAGTATAATTCGATATCTTGAACCGTAAATTGGTGATATGTTTACGGCACGTTTTGCCGATTGCCATTTTAATGAAGATGAATTTCCAGCATTAGGGGGAGGAATTAAACAAGTACCAAAAGATATTACATGGTATACACCATCTTTGATATATCTTGATCCCCCTACAAATCAACGTGAACTGGAAGTTCAGAAAATTGTACATTTACAAAGTTTGGTAAATCAATTACCAGATACGTTCATAGATACAAAAAGGGTGACAAAGTCATATATCCCCGCTGCAAATGCACCATCAAGTGTTGAAATTCCTAAAGACGAACTTGATGGAAGCAAAGCTAATGACCAAGGTTCAATTGAAACGGGGGAGGCCAATGGGCTCTAAAGGTAAAAATCCCCGAAAGAAAAAGAAAATGGGAGATGAAAAGGTTCAAGAAGAACCAAATAAAGAGAAAAGTCCTCAGAATGATACAGAAAAATATGAGGTTTCTATTAACGATGCTCAAAATGGAATGTTATGGTATAGAGATGAAATCAATGATGATAATGGAATATTCTCTTTTTCTGTATCTAAAGAGATCGTTCATGAAAAAGATGATCCAGATCCAAGGTCCGTATCAGAATGCCAATATAGGACTGATTGGGAGAAATGGAAAAAGGGTATGCAACTTGAGTTTCTCTTCCTCAATAAAAGAAATGTCTTTGGACCTCTTGTCACTGCATCTAAAGATGTAAAACCTGTTGGTTGCAATTGGGTATTTGTGCGAAAAAGAAATGAGAAAGATGAAATCACACGATATAAAGCCCGACTTGTTGCACAAGGTTTTTCTCAAAGACTTGGAGTTGATTATGAAGAAACATATTCCCCACTCATGGATGCAATTACATTCAAGTACTTAATGAGTCTAACAGCTTCTAAGAAATTAGAAATGTACCTTATGGATGTAGTGACAACATATTTATATGGATCATTGGATAATGATATACATGAAAATTCTAGAAGGATTTAAGATTCATGAGGCATTAGATTCTAAGTCTAATGAAATTTGTGCAATCAAATTACAGCGATCACTTTACGGGTTAAAACAATCTGGGCGCATGTGGTATAATCGCTTAAGCGAATACCTATTGAAGAAAGGGTATGTTAATAATGAAATATGCCCATGCGTTGTTATAAAGAAATCTCCATCAGGATTTGTGATCATTGCTGTATATGTTAATGATCTGAACATAATTGGAACTCAAAAGGAGATTGATTATGCAAGAACTCATATGAAGGAAGAGTTTGAAATGAAAGATCTTGGAAAGACTAAATTCATTCTCGGGCTTCAAATAGAGCATTTCCAAGATGGAATATTTGTGCATCAATCAAATTATACAAAAAAGATTTTAAAGCGCTTTAATATGGACAAAGCAACTCCTTTGAGTACTCCAATGGTCAATAGATCTCTAAATGTCGATAGTGATCCATTCAGACCTTGTGAAAACAACAAGAAAATACTTGGTCCGGAAGTACCTTATATGAGTGCTATCGGTGGACTCATGTATCTTGCAAATTGCACTAGACCAGATATTGCATTCGCTACGAATCTACTTGCAAGATACAACTCATCCCCTACTCGCAGGCATTGGAATGGGATAAAACATATTCTCTGTTATCTTCAAGGTACGATTGACTTGGGATTATTCTATCCTAGAAACTCTTCGGTTGGTCTAGTTGGTTTTGCAGATGCAGGATATTTATCAGATCAACATAAGTCCTGATCCCAAACTAGATATGTTTTCACAATTGGAGGAACTGCAATCTCATGACGCTCACAGAAACAGACTTTGGTCGCCACTTTCTCAAATAATGCAGAAATAATTTCTCTACATGAAGCATCGAGGGAATATGTATGGCTCAGATCAATGACTAACCACATACAAGAATCAAGTGGAATAGTCACCAGTAAAGAGCCAACAACATTATTTGAAGACAATGCTGCTTGTGTCGCTCAAATCAAAGAAGGTTACATCAAGAGCGACATAATAAAGCATATACCTCCAAGATTTTTCTCCTACACTCAAGAACTCGAGCAAAAGAAGGAAGTTGATATTTAACATATCCGCTCAAGTGACAATGCATCAGATCTATTCACAAAGGCGCTTCCGACTACCACATTCGGAAAACATATTCACAGTATTGGAATGCATCATCTACGAGATTTATGAAGAAGGGTTATACATATCTTTTCGAGGGGGAGATTACGTTACTATACTCTTTTTTCCTTGTCATGGTTTTTATCCCAATGGGTTTTTCCGTGACAAGGTTTTTAATGAGGTAGTACGTAACTCGTCAATAGTGATGGATAATCAAGGGGGAGTATTATAAAATAGAATTGTGATTAATCCATCACAAGACACATGCCATGACACTTGTTCATGTAGTATTACACTAACTCAACACTTGTCATTACCAAGTGTATAAGTGTGTGACTCATGTCTTTTGTAATGCACACTATAAATAAGGAGTTGTGTAATAAGAGTAAAATATATAAGTTCTTCTTTGATCTAAAAGGCTTCCCAATCTCTCTCTCTTTCGTGGCTGCTTCTCTCTCTCTCATTTCTTGTTCTCTTTATAAAGTATTACAAAATACATATAAGTGTATTTGTAGTTATAATTCACAACATATAATAGATAATTTTTTAGGCCCAACACTACAAGAAAACAGGTGATTAGCGACTACACATAGCGACCACATATGTAGTCGCCAAAATTAACGACTACATAGTGACGATTTAGCGACTTTTCTGCGACTACATGGATTTAGTCGCTAAATAGTCACTCTTAAACGACTAATTCATGCAGTCGTTACGGTGGTCGTATTTTAACGACTAAGAGGCGACTATATTGTTGATGGAATTATTTAGTCGCAACTTAGTCGCCAATTTAGCGACTACAATACGACCACGTCAAATAGTCGTAATTTTTGGCGACTACGTTGCGACTCATTCGGCGAGTCATAAGGTAGTCGTAAAGTAGTCGTAAAATTTAGCGACTGTTCGGCGACTCTTACGGCGAGTCATTACATAGTCATCTTGTAGTCGCCTAGTAGTCGCAAAAAACAGTTAAAAGAAACGTGTTTTCCATGCGGGGGTTGGTGTACCAACTTTTATTATGTAGTCGCCTATTAGTCACCTATTAGTCACCTAGGAAAGTCTATAAAAAGAAGTTGCACTCATTTGTTCTCTTCACTCCTAACTCACTTTCCTCCTCTAAAAGAAAAATTCTAAATCAAAAAAAAAAAAGTTTGCTTTATATAATTTTTTATATTTTCTCCCAAAAAAAAAAAATATATATATATATATATATATATATATAATTATAATGGCGGGATATTACAATTATGGTGGTAATGGCGGTAATTATCGGGAGTGGATGTACAAGAGGTTCGATGAAGTGACGGGGAATTTTTCATCTGAATTCGAAGTGGGGGTGGACCAATTCTTAACGTTTGCAAGTAGCCAAGAAACAGTTCAGAATAATGGGGGTAAGTTTCTCTGTCCATGTAGTGTTTGCAAAAACAATAGATGTCTCTCGGGTAGAAGAGTTATGAGTCATCTGTTTAGTAATGGATTTATGCCAGATTATTATGTTTGGTATAACCACGGCGAAGAAATTAATTTGGATATAGGAAGTAGTTACATTGATAGGACGTATGATGGGAGTCATGAAGAAATGGGTAATGTAGTAGAAGATCCATATGTGGATATGGTGAATGATGCATTTCGTTATAATGTGGGTTTAGATGATAATTATCATCAAAATGAGAGTTATGAGAATGTGGAAGAACCGGTACAAAACCATTCTCAGAAATTTTACGACTTGTTAGATAGTGCAAAAACTCCTTTATATGATGGTTGTCGTGAAGGTCACTCGCAATTGTCATTGGCTGCTCGAGTGATGCAAAATAAGGCGGAGTATAATATGAGTGAAAAGTTAGTAGATTCGGTTTGCGGAATTTTGACGGATTACTTACCAGAAGGCAACCAGTCTACCGGTTCACATTACGAGACAGAGAAATTGATGCGTAATTTGGGCCTTCCATATTATACAATTAATGTTTGTATTAACAATTGTATGATTTTCTGGAAAGAAGACGAAAAGGAAGAGACATGTCTATTTTGTGGTTCACCAAGATGGAAGCCTAAGGAGGACCGACGGAGAACAAGAGTACCATATAGTCGTATGTGGTATCTACCTATTGCTGATAGGTTGAAGAGAATGTATCAGAGCCAAAAGACTGCAGCGGCAATGAGATGGCATGCAGAGCACCAATCAAAAGAGGGAGAAATGAATCATCCTTCTGATGCGGCGGAGTGGAGATATTTCCAAGAGCTTAACCCTCGGTTTGCAGAAGAACCCCGTAACGTCTACCTTGGATTATGTACCGATGGGTTCAATCCATTTGGCATGTCTCGTAATCATTCACTGTGGCCTGTGATCTTGACTCCATATAATTTACCCCCTGGTATGTGCATGAATACGGAGTACTTGTTTCTTACAATTCTGAATTCTGGGCTAAATCATCCGCGAGCTAGCCTCGATATCTTCCTACAACCTCTTATTGAGGAGTTAAAAGAGTTGTGGTCTACTGGAGTCGATGTATACGATGTGTCTTTGAATCAAAACTTCAATCTAAAAGCAGTGCTGATGTGGACGATAAGCGACTTTCCGGCGTATAGCATGTTATCGGGATGGACCACCCACGGTAAATTATCTTGCCCAATTTGCATGGAAAGTACAAAGTCGTTTTATCTACCCAAAGTAAAGCTCCATTCCCAGCATATACATTGACAAAGGAAGCCAAAACAAATTTATTGGAATGTGTCAAGTATGCGGTGAAATTTCCAGATGGTTATTCGTCAGACTTGGCTAGTTGTGTTGATCTGATCAATGGCAAGTTTTCAGGAATGAAGAGTCATGATTGCCATGTTTTTATGGAGCGACTTCTTCCATTTATCTTCGCAGAACTCCTAGACCGGAACGTTCACCTTGCATTATCAGGTAGTACCATCATTTTAGTAGTATATATTTTTAAATATAATTTCCTAAGACATGAAATTTTCAGGGATTGGAGCATTTTTCAGGGACTTATGCTCAAGAACTTTGCAAAAAAGTCGCGTTCAAATTCTTAAACATAACATTGTTTTGATCTTATGCAACTTAGAGAAGATATTTCCACCATCATTTTTTGATGTGATGGAGCACCTGCCTATACATCTCCCATATGAGGCAGAATTGGGAGGCCCTGTCCAATATAGGTGGATTTATCCTTTTGAAAGATTTTTCAAAAAGTTGAAAGGAAAAGCGAAGAACAAAAGATATGCGGCTGGATCAATCGTTGAGTCCTATATCAATGACGAGATTGCTTACTTCTCTGAGCACTACTTTGCCGATCATATACAAACAAAATCAAGGTATAATTAAATGAAATTAAAATTTATACTTAATTTGATTTATTTTTAATTATCTTATTTGATCAGGTTAACAAGATTCTATGAAGGTGAAGTCCCAATATATCATGTCCTTGGAGTCCCTAATATATTTAATTTACTCATGTCGGTCGCCCAAGTGGGGAAATGCATGAAGTATGGCTTTCAGAGAGAGACTATCAGTGCGCACATGCATATGTTTTACGGAATTGTGACTATTTTCAACCAATTGAGAGGTATATAATATAGCCTCGCATATATATAGACTCCACAAATATTTCTCATATATATTAAATATATTTAATTTTCTTAGTATGTTTGAGGATTTTCTTTCTACCAAATATCCTGAATTAACCGAAAAAGAACTGTCCACGAAAAGAGCTGAAGAATATCATGTGTGGGTGAAAGATTATGTAAGTATACTCGAACCCATGTAACCGACTCTGATTATGCATTTATTTAATTATATCATTGATATATAATACTTATATGTATACGCAGGTTATATACTGGAACGCCACAAATCCATTTCCTACTTGGGTTCAAGAGATAGTGCATGGACCGTTACACAAGGTCAAAACTTGGCCAATATACTTTACAAGAGGCTATGTGTTTCATACGCAGAATCACGGCGCTGGACGGAAGACATGTAACTATGGTGTATGTGTTAAAGGTGAAAATTACACTGATGCATCTGATGGTGCAGATTTCTATGGGAACTTAACTGATATCATAGAACTTGAGTACGAAGGGATGACCAATTTGAGAATCACACTTTTTAAGTGTAAGTGGTATGATCCTGTCATTGGTAGAGGGACTCGGAAGAGCAATAGTGGCGTTGTTGACGTGAACTCTTCGAGAAAATACAACAAATATGAGCCATTCATTTTAGGTACGTAAGACTTGTCTAGAATTTATATATAAGTTTATTTAATGTAACTATCCATACTAAATTGCGATTTTGTGCAAACAGCATCTCAAGCGGATCAAGTTTGCTATATTCCGTATCCATACACAAAGAAACCAAAGCGAGAGTGGCTAAGTGTTCTGAAAGTAAATCCGAGGGGAAACATTTCAGGAGAATATGAAAGCAATGAACCGACTCTGTTGCAAACAGAAAATGATGATGCTGTATTGATGACTACAGTTGAAGATCTCATAGTCGACAATTTGGTAGCAGATGCTAATCCAATAAACCTTGATTACGATGTTGGAGATGCGGATCCAGAAGATGAATTCCAGTGTAATTTATCGTCTTCTGATGATGAAGAACAAGAAGACGAAGAACAATAATTATTTGGCAAAATTACTATGTATTTGTTTTTTAATTTTTGTCTTTTTACTGTGTAATATTTGTGTATTATTGTGTAATATTATTGTCTAATATTATTGTGTAATATTATTGTGTAATATTATTATGTAATATTATTGTGTAATATTATTGTGTAATAAATTTGGTTATATAAATTTGGTTAATTAAAATTGGTTAATTAAAATTGTAGATTAAATAAATTTGGTTAATTAAAATTGTAGAGAAAAATTGTAGATTAAATTGTAGATTAAAATTGTAGATTAAAATTGTAGATTAAAATTGTTTTAAAATTGTAGGTTAAATAAATTTGGTTAATTAAAATTGTAGATTAAAATTTGGGCCTAATTAAACATAAACCCAAACCCATTAACCAAACTAATCCTAACTAATCCTAACTAAACCCAAACCCAAACCCATTAACCCTCTTCTTCTCTCGATTCCCCCTAATACGAAAACCCTAATCCCCATTTTCTTCTTCCTCTCGCAGCCTTCTCTTCTTCCTCTCGATTCGATTCTCCCAACGATTAACCCTAATCCGCATCTTCTTCCTCTCAATTCCCCCAAATCTAAACCCTAATCCTTCTCTTCTTCCTCTCGATCCCCCAAATCTAAACCCTAATCCTTCTCTTCTTCCTCTCGATTCCCCCAAATCCGTAACCCTAATCATTCCCATCATCTCAAACGATGCCTAATCGAGGAGGAAGGAAGAGGAAACCTGCTGCTCCTAACGTTTCTCAGAGAGTCGGAGCGTCAACAGCAAATAAACGGCCGCACACTCTACCCAATCAGTACAACTTCACGCCGGCGGTCCAATCTCCTCCTCCGCTGCAGACGCCTGAAGTACAACGACAGTCATCGGCGGCCCAAATCCGGAACTATCCTCCGCCTCAACAGCTTTTTCAGAACTCCTACACTCACCCACCGCAGCCTACAGTGAACCCGACCCCTTCTCAAGAAGTCCATCCGTCGCATCCTCCGTCTCAACAGCTTTTTCACAACTCCTACACTCACCCACCGCAGACTACAGTGAACCCGACTCGTTCTCAAGAAGTCCACTACAATCCGTCGCATCCTCCGCCTGCTCTAGTTGACCCTCCGCCTACTCTAGTTGACCCTCCGCCTTCTCCAGCTGAAGTCTCTCAGACTCGTAGTCATCGTTCGCATCCATCGTCTCAAGGCAACAATTTCCAAGCTGATTATCCTCCGGTGTTGCCGGAACTCCAGGAGGACACATTGCAGGCTCTGAATGCACTGCTTCTAGTGCCAAACAGACATGAGTTCACCACCGTCCTCTCTCCCATTCCCCTACCAAAGACAGAATGGTACGGTTACAAACTCTTAGACTTATCGATTTGTTATTTTGAGTGTCTCTGTTGGTTGACTTTGGTTTTATTGTTTCATGTGTCTGGAGGTTTGATCGTGACCCTGGATCTACGCTCACTCGGAAGATTACTAAAATTCTTTTAAACAAATTCGAAGGTCCTTTCTACAGTTGGACATGCGTTCCTCGGGATAAACAGGAAAGATACTTCATTGAGTTTGCGGTTAAGTGTTCTGTCCTCTAGCTTTCATATATAGCTTTAAGCTTCACATACTGCTTTACTCTTCATATATTGTTTTATTTACTTGTGCTTCTTTTCACTCACATTAGCTATTTTCTTTTTGTTTTTTGTAGAAAACCCACACTTGGGATCCTTTGATAACTGGGACTGTTCAAGCTCACTTCGAGACCATCTGTCAAAATCGGCTCAAAGACATGGTTAGCACCGTGAGAACTACTAGACGCCAACCTAAATGGATTGGAACTACTCTATGGACAACAATGACAGAATTCTGGGACACTGAAGAAGCACAACAAAGGAGCAAAACATATTCTGATTGCCGTATGTCTGACCGTAATGGCCTCGGTCCTCATGTCCACCTCTCAGGGCCAAAGTCGTATAAACAGATTCAAAACGAAATGGTGAGCCAATTCTGTTGTTACACATTCGCCACTTTTATTTTTGACCTAGCTGTTACATTAAAAATTTACTTGTCTGTTTCTTAACATTACAGGAAGAGGAATTGGGAAGAGAAGTACGCATTGGTGAGGTTTTCATCAAGGCACATACAAAGCCTGATGGGACATATGTTGATCGGAAGGCAGAGAAGATAGCAGAAACATATGAGAAGAATGTGCAAGAGAGGTTGTCTCAGCTCCAGGAAGATCCTTCTGCCATCTCAGATGGGGAGTCACGGCCCCGAGAGCTAACAACTGAAGAATATACAGAAATCTTTCTTCAGGTTACGTTTTATTTTAACAATACAAAAATGTTATCTTGGAGTTTAATTTGACATCCTCTAATATCTTATTTTCTCTTACTTTGCAGTCCACTGAGAAGGATTCAAGAGGAAAACCTTTTGGAGTTGGAAGCCTCTATGACTGCATTGTCAATGGCAAGGGGAAGCAAGCAGGAGACACTTTAGCCTTTGTGGCTATGCAAGAACAATTGAAGGAAGCTCAACGGAAGATAGAGGAGCAGGCTGCTAATATGTTGAGGCGTGATGCAGAAATGTTGAAGCGTGATGCACAAATTGCTCAACAATCCGAAATTATTGCTGGGCAGAAGGAGAAGATTGACGAGTTGGACTTGGTGGGGAAGTTTCTGCGGCAATGTGATCCACGGTTCAAGGAGTTCTTGACAGCCCATTCAGCTAAAGAGACTACCACGACAGAGCCTCTTCAAGAAGAAGATCCAACTTCAACTCCATAGGTTACTCTATGTGTTAATTACCTACTACTAAGTAACTATTTTTTGATGAACTCAATGGTGACACTATGTGTTGTATGTACTTTGTGTTTTGAAAACTATGATAATTATTATGTGTTTCTTTAGGTTTCCAATTTAGAATCATTTGTTGGTTTTGTTGACAGGGTTAAAAAGAAAAAAGAGAAATTAAAATATTCTATATCCAGTTTCAGAAAACGTTAGTCGCCAAATAGTCATCAAATTTTAACAATATAGTTAAAAACTAAAGTGACTATATAGTGACTACAACATATATTAGTCACTATATAGTCACCAAAACTTATACGACTATCTACCGACCAAATAAACAACCCATTTGTTCGGTTTTCTTAATCACAGAATAGTCGCAACCTAGTCACTAAAAATAACGACTACATGATGACTACTATGAATATAGTCGTAACTTAGTCGCAATGGAGTCACAAAACTTTACGACTAAATGATGACTACTATGTGACAACATGTATATAGTCGCCTATTAGTCGCAAAATGGCGACTAAATTTACGATTACAACAAATAGCGACTATCGATTAACGACTGTATGAAATAGTCGCTAATTAGTCGTAAATCTTGATTTGGCGACTATTAAGTGACTAATAGTGTAGTCGCAAAATGCGTGTTTTCTTGTAGTGCAAAAAAGAAATTGTTTTGGGGGTTTGATTAATACTATTGTCAAATTAAAGTGATCACACATTATAGAATTGATCGGATTATTTCGGTAGCCTAAACCAAACCAATCCCTTGGGTTTGTGGCAATTATTAAAATATTTTAATAATTAAAGTTCCTATCTTTCTTGTCAAATAAAATTTTTTAATTTCTCTTATAAAATGTGAAGAAAATTTAACTCAAAAACCTGTGGTGTGACAAATTTTTTTTATTTACCTGAGAAATAAAAAGTATCCGTACATTTTTGGACCTATAAAACAAGTACTATCTATCCCAAATCCCTTATAAGATGTTTCAGATAAAAGTATAAAGATTAAATTTTATTTTTTAAACCTAAACATCATTTAATAATTAATTAAACATACAATTCAACCAATGATAAAAAAAACTGCATAATTTAAAGGGTTTGAATGGTGAAAGCGGTCAGGACGGACAAATCCATCAGTGGATTAGACCGCTTTTTATTTACTATTTACAAATTTAGTCCGCAGTGGTGCGGTCTAAAAGATACAGAAAGAAAACCATTGTGGACCAACCGCGAACCCTTTAGGTCTGAATGGTAAATGCGGTCAGAGCGGCCAAATCCGTCTGCGGTCTGGACCGCTCTATTTTTGGGCGGATTATAGACTGCTGCAGACTAACTCTATTTGTATGCAAAAGCGGTCTGCAGTTGGTCCGCAGCAGTCTTGTCTCAACTTATTTGGACCGCACCACTACGGACTACATTTGCTGAATGGTAAATGAAAAGCGATCCAGTCCGCAGACAGATTTGTCCACCCCAACCGCTGCAACCATTCACACCCAAAGTGTGAATGGTTGCAGCGGTTGAGGCGGATTTGACGTAGTCCGCAGTGGTGCGGTCCAAAAAAACAGAGGCTTTGAATGGTAATCGCGCCTTGACCCGTCTGCTGTCTAGACCGCTCTATTTTTAAGGCGGACAACAGACCGCTGTGGACCAACTCTATTTGTATGCAAAAGCGGTCCGCAGTTGGTCCGCTGCGGTTTTGTCTCTGCTTTATTTGGACCGCACTACTGCTAAGTACATTTTCTGGATCGTAAATAAAAAGCAGTCCAGTCCGCAGACGGATTTGTCTGCCCCAACCGCTGCAACCATTCACACACAGAGACAAAACCGCAACAGACCAACTACGGACTGCTTTTGCATACAAATAAATTTGTCCATAGCGGTTTCTTGTCCGCATTAAAAATAGAGCGGTCCAAACCGCATAAGGATTTGACCGCCCTGACCGCAATTACCATTCAAACCCTAAAGGGTCAAAAATTCAAACAACATTAAAATCTGTATATAAATTTGTAAAACATCTTATAAAGTGAAACAAAAGACTTCCTAAACATTCTATATTAGGGAACAGAGGGTGTATGACATAAGATTGGAACCAATCTAACTTATGATCACTCAGTGATCAAGAAAATCCAAGCTTAACTTGCGGAAGTTGGCATTAGCAAGCTGGCTATAACGCTCTCTCTTGTGAATCAAGGGGTAGAATGATGGATCAATGTGATTGACTCGCACAATTAATGGGTTAGTCGACTCACTCAATCAATGAAAGAAAGAAGGATGTTGAACTAATCAACAAACTTAATCTGCAGCTTCAAATACGCCTAAAAACCTACTCTATAAAGACTAATGAATAAATGGAAAAGACTCAAACTTTGACAAAGAAAAAAGTGTTCTTACTACTTTAAAGATGATCAAGGGTGTCTTTACAAAGATGGACGAACTGAGTTTATAAAGGGCTCAGACAACGGTCACTAAGCTAAGAAAATCAAGAGAATCGACATATTTAAAGATATAGCCGTTAGAACATTAAACACAAAAATCAGCCAAAAATGAATGTCATGTTGCTTGTATTTTGAGAGCTTGAGAAGGTAGAGTGGGTGTGACTTCTTGGAACATTCTGGGACATGTGTAGGGTCTTTAAAAAGCACCAGCTTTGATAGGGAAAGAGCCGTTTCTGAACGATCTCCTTAGGCTCCAAATAAGGTAAATAAGGTAAGGTCAGTTCCGGATATGGAAAGTGAAGGTGTGTGGGAATTTGCTTGATCCCATGTTTCTTAGTGAATCTTAGAGTGTTGTAGGAACCTTCTATAAGTATCACAAAGTCTCCTGGGCGCCAATAATACGTTTGGAGTCTCCAAAATCCACAAGGTTCCAAATAAGGCAAGTCGAGGGTCCTTCGGTTTAGAAAATTAATATCTCCTAAACCAAAATTAGTATTGACTTGATTCAAATTCGGCGAGCTCTTCAGATGGGTGAAGTTTCCAAAACAAGTTTGTTTGAAACTTGGTTCCTCATGTTTCGTTCCGGGTGATTCAATGAATGGTCATTTGTCTCCATCGCGTCTATTAGAGGTTTGCTGACTTGTAAATTGAATAACTCCTTCATGTGAACTCCTTTTGGGCTGGTTATCCTTTGAGGCGTTTTTCAGCTGAGAAGAGAATATTTTCCGAGTGGTTTCATGCCTTGCGTCTTCGTTTTTGAGCTGATATGGTTAAAAAAATGAACATATGTCCTAGTCGGGTCTGATTGGTATAATGCATCCGGTTTGAATGAGCTATGGTTCGGCTGTTGGTTTTATGACCGCATCATACCCTCCCTCTTCAAGAAGTTTTGTCCTCAAAACTTGATTCTCTACACATAGATAACTCAAGTTAGTACATTGAAATGTAAGAGAATGTAGAATTTTACCTCGGATTTGATCCAGTGATTCATCGTCGGGTGGCTTCTCTTTGATCTGGAGAAAATCATTGACACTCTCATCTCTATTGGCAGCTGGTCTGATAGATAAAAGCGTGTACTCCTCACGGTGTTGCTTTTGGTCCGTGAACTCATTTCTTCTCGATGAAGCACCTTTGTGATCTTTTTTTGTACCTGTAATAACTTCAACACTTTTGACAAGAAACAAGCGTGTTATGGCAGTCATTTAATCATTATAAGAAGGTAAATCAGTTTAGACTATTTAATTTTCATGAAGTGTAACAATTTCTTGCTTAACTTTAAGTTCTAATGACTCTCGTCTAGCATTGTACTTAGGTAATTGCTTCACATATTCAAAGTTTTAATCCAATTTAAGAGGAGCTTAGTATCACTAAGACTTACAATAACATTTCCCATGATAGGTTTGTCATTGACTTGTGGCTCACGGTTCAAAATTGGTGTGACTGGTTCAGTTTTTGCTTCATTTCTCATTGTGGGGCATAACTTTGCTGTGTGTCCTTTCTTTCTGCACCTATAACAAGTTAGTCTTTTGAAATCTTTAGGATCAAGAAACTTACCTTGATTTTCAATCAAATTGTACTTTGTTTCTCGTTTTAGAGTAGGTGTTTTGTCCTCTTGGATTGCTTATTTGGTTTCCGCCGATCAAGGAGAATTAAATGGTGATCTGGTGGCTCCTCTTGTAGCAGAATGCTGGGGGCAGCATCATCTTCTCTGGTGGTTGGTGAGGAAGACATAAGCAAAAAACAATCCTTCAAGCTCGGCTATCACCGGTAAGAAAGTACAAGGAAAAGAACCGCTTCAAAAGTTGAGTGGTAGTGAACGTAAGAATGAAATCCCCATAGTTGCTAAAAATCAAAGGAGAAGGTCCCTTCCAAGAAATACACTTACACCGATTTTTACAAGATGTTGACCGCGGTTAATTAGTTCATGTTAACCAAATACACATACCACATCCTTCTCACGCAACTAGAAAATCATGCGGATGTTCATCAAATCTTCAAGAACATTGGTTTAGGAAAAAAAATCAAATGGAGTTTCCCACTTACAAGGTTCCCACTTGTCAATTTCTTGCGTCTTCGGAAGTACATGTGAACCATGTCAGCCAAGAGGAAGCGACTAGCAATAAATTTGGATTCATAAGGTTTAATGTTGGACGAAAATCACACTAAGTTCACTTTCATGAGCTTGATGGCATTTTTGGTTTTCTAGGAGAAACGATACTTAGCCTTCCTCTTGCCAAGCGAAACCATAAAGTTGTGAACAAGGGAAGCGTCAATCCGTGATCCAAAATATTACTATATAAATATCATTATAATGTTTATTTAATTCATAATTCTGTAATTTAATGATTTTTTATATAAAAAATAATTTGATATTCCATTTCTGAAAATATACTAGAAAGAGGAATTCATTAGAATTTAACCTAGCAATATAGCTTAAATTAAGGTGAATATAAAAGAGATTTAAAATTAAATTAATATTTGGCATTTTTCATTGCATTTCATATGATTTTACAGGAAATATATTTAATATTTGAAAAATAAATTTTGGAATTTAATTATTAAATATTTTAGGTAAATTTTAAATATTATAGTAAATTTTTATTTTTATCATTGACAATATTTTTTAAATAAGTGGTATATTTTGATATTGTATGATTTGAATAAATAAAGTGTATTTCTGACATTTAGGAAATTTGTTTGTTATATATGTATTTTTAGGGAAATTTTTTAAAATGCATCTTTTTCAATACCCCTTTTTAGAGATACCAATAGAAAAAACTTTATTAAAAAATGTTCTCAGAAAATTCTCATAGTATTATGAGTATTACATAAACTAAAATAAATTAACATAACTAATAAAATAGTCCGCGCATATGCGCAAGATATTACCTAGTTTATAATAAAAACAAACAAGTAATAAACCTAGGATGCGCAGGATATTACCTAGTCTTTTTTTTTTTTAACATCTTACTTTATTTTATTAAAATTGGAACTGAGATACATAGTTATCTTCAAAACATACGCATACAACCAAGAATTGATTATAGTTTAAGAAGAAGAATTACAATCGAACAAGAGAATTAAACGCCGCTTTCTTTCATAAGCCTTACACGCTAATAGATTTGATAATCTATTATCTTCTTTATTCGCCTTCTTCCTTAATCCGACATGATCATCTTGTTTGGCTATCATTCTTTTGACGAAACTCCAATATACTTTGAAATGATCAATGGTTGCGATCCATCCGTTACATCGCATCCCAACAAAACATCTCCAGACATAGGAGATGACATCTTTCTTGGTTATAACTAATGCCCATGCTTGATGAGATGATGAGTACCATCTTTTGAATCTTGTTCCATGTAGACATCTCCAAAGACACACATTGAAATTGCCGAGGACTAATAGTAAAATCAAAATCAACATGATCTCTTTCCACCATATCCTTAGCCACTGTCTCAAACCGGTCCTATGAACCGATGTCTGCAATAAACATCTCTTAAACTCGCCTGCGTTGTCAATCCAATCCCCAATGATTCCAGGATCAAAAATCCAAATTACATCTCCATACCATTTGATGGAGGGGAATGACAAATGCCGAACACGCCGCTTCGTTCTTGAGCCAATGATCAATGAATGGTTACAAGAAGAAGAAGAGACGCAATCGGAGATAAAACGCCGACAATAACACAACTGTGTACACCGGAAAAGCGCTCTACAAGAGAGATAAATGGCTACGACGAGACAACATAATCGCATAACTATGGAAGAGAGAATACCAGATCTACCAAGCCAGAGTGTTTTTTGCGGTTACGATACCATCGACGAGAAGGCTTCTGGTCCATCTTCAAGGTTTCTGGAAGTGGCTTTGCAACATGACTCACTGAAGTCGAAACCAAATTTATATGGTTGTGGGTGGAATGATTCAATAATAAATTAGGATAATATATATGAGGTGGGCACCATGGATTGAATTTTCGGTGAAACCCATCTCTGTGCTTCGTCAATTTCAAGAGTCTCTTCATGAATTTAGAGTGAAGAAAATTTATAAGAAGAACTCTGAATCTGAATAAAATTTAATGTTGAGAATGAGAAATTGCAAAAAACAAAAAGAAAACGAAAGTATGGCCGACGCCGGAGGCGACGCCGGCGAAGAGAAAATTGATATTACCTAGTCTATACTAGTATTTTTGCAGCAGTTTTTGCTCAAAAATACCTTTTGAAAAGTTTATACATTTAATGCATTGACTTTAATATTAGTTACCAAAATTTCAAAATTAATTATAGATATGATTTAAAAAAATAAGGAAATCTTTCTACCTCATTCAAACATAAATATATGATTTCTTTCATTTTTTTATTTGAATTATCTTAAATTATTCTATAATACATTTAGTTGATAAAAATTATGATTTTTTCCTGCATATGATGTAATATAAATTTTTTAAAACAGATATATGTTACTCAATAGATGAATAAAAAATTACGGGTACAATATCCCATATCATCTAAAATTTTTTGGCAATGGTTCAGAGTCATACTATAAAGGAGACCAAAATGATTCTGAATACAAATGAGTAGAAATCTTGATTTATCAGGCATTCAAACTTTAAAAACTTTTATTTGATTTATTCCGGTTCTTTATTTTAAAGATTTTTAAAAGGTTAAATATAAAAAAAATATTTAAAATTTTTAAAAAGTTAAATATGATAATTATTATACCGTAGATACACAATAAATATTAAAAATTAAGATGATATAGTGTAAGTTAAAATATCTCGGGACGGGGTTATATAGCGGGACGGATTTTATCGATATTTATATAAATTAAAAATATCACTAATTCGGTGTTACAGGGATAAAACATCATTTCATTATTTTGTTAACACTATTGGTATCAGAAAATAGACATATCTAATTAAATTAAATAAATAATTATTATGTAAAAAATAAATTATATTACGGTATTATATGGTTTATTTAACAATTATTATATAATTATAACATATTTAACCATAATTTAAATATTTTAGTTATAAATAATTTTGCCTGCGGTGTACCGCGGGTCCTAATCTAGTTTATAATAAAAACAAACAAGTAATAAACCTAGGCCTTTAAGGCCATTATCCTCTTTAAATGCATTCGTTTTATAAAACCATTAGTTTCTGCACATCAATGACGTTATATATGACACATCCCCTATATATTAAAAGAGAAGCACTCTCATAAAAATGTTGAAGTGTCGCACTCGTAGAGCTTCTGTACATTTTTTTAATAAATGCACTTACTTCTCATTGTTATTTACATAAATATGCCACTGAAATATTATAAACCAATGTTTTTTCTATTTGTTTTTAAAAATAAAAGATTTAATCAACTATTAAATCCGAAAATGTATTTAATTATCATTTTATAGCCTATTTACTTATTAAAAGTAAATTACATTTCAGAAACAAGAAAAAAACTTATTCATTTATTTATCACTTTTATCATTTTTCTCATTGCATTTTTAAACTTAAGATTAGTTTAAATTAAATCAATTAGTTTAAAAATATTGTTTTATCTATTTAATGGTATAGTGATATAGATAATAATGTGAAACATAAAATATGTGAATTTGATTTTTAGAAACACAAAAAGACATCAAAACTTTCTATACCACCTTGAAATTCTTTTCCAAGTTCAAATATTTCACGGATGAAACGTATTTTACAGAATATAAACACAAATTTGAATAAACGAAAAAAAAACTTTACTTACATATTTTGTTTTATACAAACAAATCTTAAATCTCAAATAATAATTTTCTTCATAATATTTTATTTAAATCCATTTATTCCGTATATAGTGCGGGTTGTACCTAGTTCAAATTATACTTGAAAATTTCTTAATCAGAATTTGAGATACGGTGTAGCAAAGTCAGGCATATGTTGTTGTCGTCATGACATCATGAGTTTGATTGTAATAGGACAATAATTTCGTTTTAGAAAGAAAAAAAATGTGAAGAGAAGGACGCGCAATATAATTTTTTTAACACAACACAGACAAAACGGAAACAATAAACATAGACAAACCGAAAACTGTAGCAGGTAACACAAGAGTGTAGCATTTTTGTCAGATAGACTGACAATTATTGAAAACGAAGGAAAACAAACACTTATTGAAAACATGGAAAACAACACTGTAAACATGGATGTGGTATCTTCAATCCGTGGATGTACTTGTTTAGGCGGTTTCAAGTGCAGGCTTCACAAAGCCCTTAGTGAAGAGGATAGAACATGTGTTGATACATTTTTCAACGTCTCCACCCACAGTTTCACTAGCATCTAGTCACCAAAACAAGATTACAATAAATTTATTAAAATAATCTCTATTTTTCCAACTACTATAATAATAATAATAATTTTTGGGGTCGGAGTCAATTTACCAGAGTTCTTGAGAGTAGTCATGGCACTGCACACAGAGGAAGCACACCCCAACTTGCAGTATTCATTGACAGCATCACCTTAAGTTACAAGTCAAAATCCATGCAACTTGCATCAAGATTGGAATTCATCTATGCAACGAATAAATAACAAAACACTAGAAAAAAAAAAAGAAAAATCAATTTACCTGAGTTCTCGAGACGGTTCTAAATAGATCCTGAAGGGCATCGACCATTATCAGAAACTTTTGTGCATCCAGTGGAAAATAAACAAACGAACTGGGGGATTTTTGGGGTATAATCACAGACAATATAGGCATTTCTCGCATTCTGGGACGGGCAGCAGATCTTTGCTTCAACTTGAATTTGCACCATGAGCAGACTCATCATGAGCACACTTAAAGCTACAAATTTGCCTTCCATCTTACAATTGACGACTTATTTGGTTACAAAATGAATAGTATGTAGAGAAAAGACTAGCAAGTATAAGCTTGTATTGATGAAATGATAATGAAACAAGACTTGTTTAAATACTAGTTCTTCTACAGTTTGCCACCACAAACTTCGTCTGCTCAATAGTCTATAACAAACTGGCTTGACCATGCAATCACAAGATATTTTGTTGATAGAAGAGGAGAAGAAGACAAAAGATGAGATAGAGATCCAGTTAGTTATTTTTGGTACAAACATGTTTTAAGTTTCTTCGTTTTAACCAACTCTCTTGTGGCTGTGGAGGTTGTGTGTTTTAATTTGAAAATTTTGTTGGGACCAAAATGAACGTTATCTTCTCTGATTATAACTGAGATGCCCTTGAGTTTAATTATATTATGCTGAACTCTTTAAGAAGTAGTGATCCCTATAATCTATAATCTATCTATCTATACTATTAATTGGGGAGCATACTTAGGAATATAAAAAACAAAAAAACATGACATATAATCATGTTGCCAAACAGGTTCAGTTACTTATATAATTAAAAATAAAAAATAAATAATATATGGTAAACAAAAACGATTAGTCAAAAATCTAATATTTATGGAAACAATAATTATGAAATTAATTATAAAATCAAAATTACCCTATATTTTGGAAATGGTTTAAAGTTTAAAGTTTGCTTTCATAATAATCAAAAAATTTTAAATCAAAAATTATATATATATATATATATATATATATATTAATTGGGAGCACACTTAGGGATACAAAAAAATAAAAAAGCATGACATATATTCATGTTGCCAAACAGGCTCAATTACTTATATAATTAAAAATAAAAGAATAAACAATATATGGTAAACAACAACTGTTAGTCAAAAATCTAATATTTATGAAAATAATAATTATGAAATTAATTATAAATTAAAAATTACCCTATATTTTGGAAATGGTATAAAGTTTAAAGTTTGCTTCCAAAAAAATCAAAGAATTTAAATAGAAAATTATATATATATATATATATATATATATGTAAACATATTTGATTTGATTTTAAATTGTGTGATATTTACAGAAATAACAAATCAATTTAATACAATTAAATAGAAACAAATAATCATATATCTATAATATTAATTAGGGAGCACACTTAGGGATACAGAAAAAAACAAAAAAGCATGACATATATCCACCAGTTAAACAAACAATCAGAAAGTTTCATTTAAAATAATTAATTACAAAGTTATATTTTGAATCTGTAATTTTTTATGAATGCAACCTTTACAACTTTGAATTTTTTTTATTACTTCTACATGATGAAATTGAATTGCATATACTGTTTTGACTCATTTTGTTTTTACTTTTCTTTTATTTTTACCAAACTAATAATAATATTAGTTTTTATATATTTTAACTTCATTTTTTATTTTATCAATACTTATTATAATGAACTTCTATAATTATGGCTCCTAAAGACTTTGGGTTGAATTAAATTACACAAATTTATGTTTTCTGTCAAAATTTATATATTATAGGTCTTCTCACTATTTTTAATAAATTGTCTAATATAAACAATTTAAACAAATTAAAAATAAAAAATAAAAACCCTGCACAAAAGTGCGGGTTGGTCCATAGGTTTACTTCACAGAAATTAACCCCAAATAATTTTAGTTTTACTAATACATAATTGTAAAAAAAAAAAAGATCAGATACGAGACGGGAACATGTAATCTAAAAAAAACATTATATAAACTATTTTTCATAGAAAAAAGAACAAGAAATAAATATATCAAGATGAGATTATAAAATTACGATAGTTAATTTATACTTTATGTGAATCCAAAATTTATGGTGAAGCGGTTATTATTTCAAACGTTTAGAAATTTGATGAAGGTAAACCAATATATGTTTATGTTATAAATGTTATACCAAGTAATTATATTTACAAATAAAATGTTATGTGGATGTGAATCTTTTACCTACTTCCTTATTTGTTGGACTAAAATATACAATCTCAAATTGATAAAATATTATTAAAACTACGGTTATAAGATAAAAAGGGACATACCGTATATGGGATGAGACGGGTTCCAGAAACACATAAACAAATCTGTATACTATCTTTCTCTTACTATTTTTAATGTACTTAAATCTAATCATCTTCTTTCCAAGCCAAACTGAAAATAAATTGGTACAAAGTTAGATTATGAATGTTAATAACATTTTTAACATTCATAATTACAAATGTAACTCCGCATAATCCAAACTTAATTACAAACTTAGTTCTTTTAAAATTACCTCCGCACGTATGTGCGGGTCCAATCTCTAGTATACTATTAAAAGGGAAACATTTTTAATAAGTAGACATAGATTAAGAGATTATTACATGAAATGATACTGAAAACAGAATAATGATATATAAATTGTGTATCCAAACAGATTGATATTAATCTATAACCAAACAGATTGATAGCCGAACCAAATCTGATAAAATTAACCAAATCCGGTAAAATTAAGTGAGAACACCTAACATTTAAATATCACATAAAAATCGGCTCAAATTTAAACCTACCATAAACAATCTAACTAAATCAATCCCCCATAATTAGTTTAGAATTTCTAAAAGAAGTTCAACTAAATCTAAACAAATCTCGGAAATTACCAACACAATATTGAACAGTTAACATAATTTACCAAGATTATGTGATCTCCAATTTCGAATTATATATCCACGATTACAAAATATTTTATTTACTAAATTTTAGTAACTTACCAAATCTTCCAAGATAATATGATCAAATCTTAAATACTATGATATATTCTTTAGAACATCCTACACCTACTATAAAAGCAACGTATGTGATGAACGTCTTACACACCTCGCATACTTCAAACTACAAACCTATCATTTCAAAAAAAAAAAAAATGGCTGACATTTATTAAGACCTACTATAAAATCTAAGTGGAGGTTATTGGTTTGAGATTTGAATAGAGTTTTAAATAGTTTAAATGTTATGTAGAGTATATTGTTATTAGATCAAGATTTTGTTAAACTTTGTTTAGTGTTATTAGTTTGTGATTTGTAAAAAGTCATTTAAAATCTTAACAACTTTGGGTTATTGGATTCAGACTTTTATGTTCAGACTTTTATAAAGTCATTAAAAGTTTTGTGTTATTCAATTAAAACAAAAAAATTTAGGATTGTTAATGAGTTCAATTATTATGTTATTGGTTCATGATTTTAGACACTTTATTTACAAAATAAAGTCATGGAAAATATCACAAAAATACAGGGATTATTTGGAGGACTTTACAAGATTTTAGAAAACTAATCAACAAAACTCTCTAGCAATCTTTAACAATCTTTCACTTATTCACTTTTAGTGATTTTGTTGAACACTTCAAAAATCTTCATAAATTAGAATCCAATACCACCCCTTAAATTAATCAACCCACAAAATTAGCGTATAATTTAAACAACTAATTAAAACTAATTAGCGCTTAGTTTATAAGGAAGTTCATATAATATTAACAGCTTAATCTAGGAAAATGAAACAACCGACCCTTTTTTTTAAATAATAATAAATAATATAAATATATAAATAAACTACAACTAGTGGTCCCATACCCACTAGCCACCTAACCACATTCACAATCAACAGCGGAACAACACACCAATAAATATCCAATAAACCAATAATAATCCAACAATAATCCAATATCATAACATAAGCAATAACCAAATACCCAACAACAAGAAACAAGGAACCAGCAACCTAGAAATATTTCTAACGACTCAATTCTAGCAACCTAACAATGTCAGACAACATCCAATCGAGTCCCTAGAACATCCTCCTTTTCATTGCCTTTGATTCCACGATCACACTTTGCCTTTACCTGCACACCACAAGCAACAATTGAGATGCGTAAGAGACGCCTCGCATTAACGTACACGTACACATGTTTAGTATTTAAAATATTATATGCATATTTCATGATCAAATTGTCTATGGCATGACTTCGCTACACCGTATCTCAAACTTTGATATTAAGAAAATTTCAAGTACATAATTTGAATCTTTCATATATTATGTCATCGATGTGCATAAACTTATGGTTTTAACTTTTAAATTTTGCTACTTCTTGTGTCACTTCCTCCTCAACGGTTTAGCCATTATGATTTTCTAACTATAGGTCGAATATAACAATTTTTGAAAAGGTGGGTATATTGTTTTTCTCAACAAGATTTTATGATAACAAATTTATAGAACGAAATTAATAGCTAACGGGTAATTCGACAATCCAAAATGGAGTTATGAGACATCCACAAGATTTAAAGGCCTTTAAGATTCACTAGATTCGGACCCGCATATACGTGCGGGTTGATTTCAAAAACTAAGTTTACTAACATATTTGTAAACATTTTTTTAGAAATGTTATTAATATTCAAGATCCAAACTCTACATTTGGTTTAGACAAAAAGAATGATCAGATTTGTTTTTGTTATCAATAAAGACAATACATTAAAAAAAAAAGTAGTAACGAAAACAGTATGTTTATTTTGAGACAGAAAATGCGTCTCGTTCCGTATATGTTAAGATTTTTCTATCGCATAACTAAAGTTTTAATAATAATTTAACTACTTGAGATCTTATATTCTATCTCATTACTAAGGTTTTAATAATAATTTAAATATTTGAGATCTTATATTGTAGTCCAACAAATAAGAAAACATGTAAGAGATTCAGAACTGCATATATGTACGACATTTTATTGGTAGATATATTTATTTGATATGATATTTAGAACATAAACTTATATTGGGTTGTTTTCATAATATTGTTATAACCATCAATTTTGGATCGACATGATAGCGAACCCGAATCAATTGTGATATGGATTAGTGATCAGCTAGAAATTTATGGACCGGTTGACCTTAATATAGTTTTCAAGTAGATTAACCCGTCTGCTATGCCTGCCCTGCAATATATTAAATTATATTGACCCACAAAAAACTTGTCCCATGTAATCCACATAAATAAATGTTATGTCTGAATCTATCATGCTTGAATCCAGAATAGTTTAGATAATATATTTTTTCTGAATTACATGTTTCTTTCCATATAGATATTAAATTAGATGATCGTTTAAAAATATCACATAATATACTACCAAAATTAAATAAATTTTCATATATACATTACCAATATTAATAGTCTGATTAGCTATGAACACTTTTAAAACGACTTTCATAAATATTGGCTACTTATCAAGTTGTTGATTTAATTTTAATTATTTTGTAATTTGTAAACAAAGATCCACAAGTTTTTATGACCAGGATCCAACGGGTCAACAAAATTAGCTGGTCTTTACTACCAAAAAAAACAAAATTACCTTTTTGATTTTTTCTCTTCTAATCAAAAATAATCTACCCCTAAAATGTAAAACAAAAAATGTGAAGTTACAATTTATGTAATATATTAAAAAGCAATTTATCTTTTATACCACACATATATATCTTACACTATTTGTAGATAGATGCATAACTCTAGTAGTACATAATTACATGTTGTTTTCATCTATATAACTCTAAATACAGTAAAATCAATCACAAGTAAAGTATACTACACGTCAAGAAGTGCCTTGATTTTTCTCCTCCCTGTTTTACCTTAGAAAATACAGACATTACAATCGTAAATCATTTTAAAATGTCTTTTAATCATGCAATTTCAAAACTTTGATTAGACTATGGGCCAGTTCGTTTAATCATGCAAGTTCACGTTTTCTTAATCTGTCTCTGGTTTAGTTTTAGCGACACTAATTACCGAATTCATTGCTTTTAAGTCGCTCACTTGTAATTTGAGGGTTGAAAGGAACAGACCTTATAATATATTATTGAAAACTTGAGGGTTGCCACTACAGTGACATTATATTCTATTATAACATATATAAGTTATAATAAAAATTAAAATCTGTAGAGTTGTGCAGAAGGTGCGGTGTAGCTTGTGTATTCTGAATTTTTTTTTTATTGAAAACATTGTAACAGTTTTTCCTATGATTTTGGTTTTACATGTCACTCTGTATAAACCACAAAAAAAATATGAGAAAACATAGGCTTAAGAAAATAATTCAATATTAAATTAATATGTAACTGATGATTCCATATTTATTCAAAACTGGCATATTCGTTGTCCTGTTAACCACTCAAGTCAAACTCTCATTAATACATGTATATATACATGGGAATGAAATTATCATAACCTTCCATCCTAATGTTCACGTGTACTTAATCTTATATACTTGCTTTTTGAAGTACAAAAAGCAAAATAATAACCTTAGTTTACATGTAATTTTGAGACTATAATACATGAATTTAATATATTATTGGTTTAGTGAATTAACTTAATAGTTGCTTTCCCTGGTTTCTTTTTGCTTCATACTGAAGATGTTACTGGGTTAATCTCCGAGTGAAAAAATCTGAAACAAATCAATAACTTGAGGTGAGAAATGTGACAACCCGTCCCGTTGACCCCACTAGCCCACCGCTAGCTTGCCCCCATAGGCCCGAAGCTGGCCCTGCAGGGCATCGATCCTAACCCCTCATTGGGCAAATGGAACTATTCATCCAAATCCACAGTAGGTTATTGGTGTGCCAGGCGTTCCTCGAACCCTGGTCCCCACCCTTTAACAACCTTCCCACAGGACAAGCTGTCACCAATTGACCTGCAGATCAATTGGGACGGGTTGTCACAAGAAAAAACACCAAAAGAACTATTTTGATTTTATATAACCAAAAAACACCAAAAGAGCACTAAAAAAGATACCAAATTTAGAGAGGTTAATTTAGAGAAGTCTTCTATAATGTTTGGCAAGAAGGTTCCTTCTGAAATAAGGGATCAGTTGAAGTCGGTTATTGGTATTTCTAAAGAGGGGGGTATGGACTCGTATTTGGGCATTCCTGAAAGCCTCCAAGGATCAAAAACGAAGGTTTTTGGTTATGTTAAAGATCGGTTGGATGACCGAGTCAATGGTTGGAATGCAAAGCTCTTATCGAAAGGTGGTAAGGAGATTATGATTAAATCAGTAGCGCTGGCACTTCCTAACCATGTGATGTCCTGCTATAAATTGCCGCAGGAGTTGACATCTAAATTAACGGGTGCTATTTCAACCTTTTGGTGGAAATCCAATGATAGGACTCGTGGTCTACATTGGGTGGCCTGAGATAAATTATCTAAGGATAAGTGTGAAGGAGGTCTAGGTTTCAGAGCCCTGGAACAATTTAATGATGCTATGCTAGCGAAACAGTATTGGCGGTTAATTCAACATCCGACGTCCTTAATGGCTCGGGTGTTGAAGGGCAGATATTTTAGAAATAAACACCCTCTTATGGCCAAAAAACCATATAACCCCTCCTTCGCTTGGAGGAGTATTTTTTCAACTAAGGAATTGGTGGAACATGGAGCGCGGTGGGCGGTAGGATCGGGTTGTTCTATTTCGGTTTGCCGTGACCCTTGGATACCGGATATTCGACCACGCCCAGCAAATGGTCAGGGAAGACACTGGTTACCGAGTTTGATGGTGAACCACTTAATTAATCCTGTTACGAAGGATTGGCATTTGCCTGCTCTGGAGGAGTTTCTAGATCCGGGGGATATACAGATTATTCGGAGTATGGCGGTCAGTAAAGTCCAGCGACCGGATCGTTTAGTATGGCACTTTACCAAGTCAGGGAAGTATACGGTTAAATCAGGATATCGGCTAGCCAGAGAATTATTGACGGATGTCGAATACGGGCCGACTTGTATGGCCCTTAGGGCCCAATCGTGGAAACTTGATGTTCCCTCGAAGGTCCAACATTTTTTCTGGCAGATTGCTTCGGGCACTCTCCCAGTGTTGGAACGGCTTGCGTATAGGGGTGTCCGGTGTGATACTCTCTGCAAATGATGTGAGTCTGCACCAGAGACGATTAACCATGCTCTTTTTGACTGTCCTCGTTCGCGCGATGTTTGGGGTTTGTCGCCGGTTTTGGTAGTTCCGGATGGTTTTCCATATGCTTCAATCTATGCAAATTTAGATTTTATTTTTTGGTGGGCAGATTCTCAATCGGGGGATCCAGATGTAGCTATCCACCTCCCCTGGATACTTTGGTCACTATGGAAAGATAGGAATAAAAAGTTTTTCAGGGGTTAGAGGCAGAGCCGATGGAGATTTTACTCCAGGCGAATAATGATAGACTATTGTGGGAAGAAGCCAAATCTTACTCAGATAGCTATTTACATACTACACCTCTGCTGGAGGACAGGGGGGTGTTTCCTCGTTGTCAGATTGATGGCTCATGGAAGGGTTCAGATCCTCTGCAGGGACTGGGGTGGTGGTGTTGTAGTGATGAAGTTTCGACGCTTCTTCTGGGAGCACGGAGCCAAAGGTGCGGCTCCACATCCTTACATGCAAAGCTACAATCCTTGATTTGGGCTATGGAGTCACTTTTGGCGGCGGGAGTGGATTGTCAGAGTTTCGAGACAGATTGTGCAGAACTGGTGGCGATGGTGGAGATGCCTGACGATTGGCCAGCTTTTTCGAATCTGTTGGAGGAGTTTTTTGTGCTCAGATCATGCTTCCCCTCCTTCTCCCTAACCAGGATCACTAGAGAGCTCAATGTACGGGCAGATTGTCTAGCCCGTTCTTCAAGATCTTTACTTTCAGAAATTTCCTTTGTAAACTCTTTCCCTCCGGTTTGGGCAACCAATCTTGGAGTTTTATTTTAATTTAATTAATGTTTGGTTGAAAAAAAAAATACCAAATATTTTAATAGAACTATAGCAATGAATCTGAGTGATCGGCATGTCAATAGAAGCAGTACTTATACAAAAACAAATAAGCTGTCATTTAGGGTTATAGAAAAATCTTTCATTTAATATATTTTTCTTAATAGTTATGGTTCCTATAATTACTCCGAATGGTTAGTAGGTTAGGAAAATAATAATTCTAAATTTTCAAAAATACATTTACAACTGTGATCGATAAAGAAAAAACATTTGTTATATTGGTAGATATTTTAAGAAACAATCAATTAGTTTGTTATTAAAATGGTATATTGTTGACTGTTTTGATTTTTAATTGTCGATTAGTTATGGCAAGTACAAATTATTAGGGATATATTTAATTCTGATTTCCTTAATATCTATGTTTAATTAATTTTTCCGAGATTTTGGTATTAATTTCCGAGATTTTCCTAGATTTTTTTTTTTGATCAAATGATTTTCTGTAACATCCGCGAACCGGAATATGCGTTTTTGGTTGGGGTGTCGATCGATACCCTTGTAGCATCGATCGACACCACTAATTCTGGGTTCGTCGGGTTTGTTTCAATCGTTGATTTGGACCGGTTTGGTTTAAGGAAACCATTGAACCGGGTCTTAAAAGGAAGAAAATGACCTAGGTCGTGTTTCAGAGGTTTTTGTGTCGCCGTTTGAGAGAAAACAAAAGGAGAAAAACAGTTTCAAAGGTTCTTGAGAGAGTTTGTGGGATTTCAAGGCGTTTTTGGTGAGATCTTGCTGTGGGAGTGAAGATCCAAGGCTAGGAACGTGTTAGAGGGCTGCTGGGAGTGTTGGATTCGTTTCCTTTGGTCTAAATCTTCCTTCAAAGAGGTGAGTGCATGACCATGGCTAATCTAAGCCTTTGATTCCCTTGTTCTTGCTTGTTGTTGCTTGCTTGTGTGTTTTTTTCTTGCTGGGAATTGGTTGATACAGTTTCCTACGGAGGTATAAGGCTTGGGTTTTGAGTATTGGACGTTTTGGAGGAGATTGGGAGCGAGATTCGACTCTCGACTTCGCGCGGATCACAGTTGCAGAGGGAATGTCGATCAACACCACTTGGTGTCAGTCGACACCAGCAAGTCAGGCATCGATCGACACTGTGGGGTAGTGTCGGTCGACACCATTGAGCTAGTGTCGGTCGCCACTAGGCTGGTGTCGGTCGACACCTCCCTTCCAGCGAGACGATGTTTGATTTCCTGGTTTGTGTGTTTGTTTGTTGCTTGTTTTGGAACTTTGGAATCATTGTTGCTTGTGTGTATAGCCCAGTAGATGGGAGGATCGCCTCACTAAGTATTTGTGATAATACTTACGCATCTCAATTGTTGTTTGTGGTGTACAGGTAAAGGCAAAGTGTGATCGTGGAATCAAAGGCAATAAAGAGGAGGATGTTCTAGGGACTCGACTGGATGTTGTCTGACATTGTTAGGTTGCTAGAATTGAGTCGTTAGAAACATTTCTAGGTTGCTGGTTCCTTGTTTCTTGTTGTTGGGTATTTGGTTATTGCTTATGTTATGATATTGGATTATTGTTGGATTATTATTGGTTTATTGGATATTTATTGGTGTGTTGTTCCGCTGTTGATTGTGAATGTGGTTAGGTGGCTAGTGGATATGGGACCACTAGTTGTAGTTTATTTATATATTTATATTATTTATTATTATTAAAAAAAAAAGGGTCGGTTGTTTCATTTTCCTAGATTAAGCTGCTAATATTATATGAACTTCCTTATAAACTAAGTGCTAATTAGTTTTAATTAGTTGTTTAAATTATACGCTAATTTTGTGGGTTGATTAATTTAAGGGGTGGTATTGGATTCTAATTTATGAAGATTTTTGAAGAGTTCAACAAAATCACTAAAAGTGAATAAGTGAAAGATTGTTACAGATTGCTAGAGAGTTTTGTTGATTAGTTTTTTAAAATCTTGTAAAGTCCTCCAAATAATCTCTGTATTTTTGTGATATTTTCCATGACTTTATTTTGTAAATAAAGTGTCTAAAATCATGAACCAATAAAATAATAATTGAACTCATTAACAATCCTAAATTTTTTTGTTTTAATTGAATAACACAAAACTTTTAATGACTTTATAAAAGTCTGAACATAAAAGTCTGAATCCAATAACCCAAAGTTGTTAAGATTTTAAATGACTTTTTACAAATCACAAACTAATAACACTAAACAAAGTTTAACAAAATCTTGATCTAATAACAATATACTCTACATAACATTTAAAATATTTAAAACTCTATTTAAATCTCAAACCAATAACCTCCACTTAGATTTTATAGTAGGTCTTAATAAATGTCAGCCATTTTTTTTTTTTTTGAAATGATAGGTTTGTAGTTTGAAGTATGCGAGGTGTGTAAGACGTTCATCACATACGTTGCTTTTATAGTAGGTGTAGGATGTTCTAAGAATATACCATAGTATTTAAGATTTGATCATATTATCTTGGAAGATTTGGTAAGTTACTAAAATTTAGTAAACAAATGAAACAACCCTTCTCGTTTTTTTTTTTTTTTTTAATACCTTAATTTACTAGTGGTCCCATACCCACTAACATCCTAACAACAATCAATAACCGCGGATAACCAAATAAAACAATTCCATTAATCCAATAAAATTCCAACATAAATAATCCAATAACCAATAACACCATAATCCAAACAAAGAAATAACCAAAAGCTACCATCCTACAATATTCCAATGACTTAATCTAGCAACCTAACAACAGCTAGACCACAATCAATCAAGCCTCTAGAACATCCTCCTCCTCATTGCCTTTGATTCCACGATCACACTTTGCCTTTACCTGCACACCACAAATAACAATTGAGATGCGTAAGTATTATCATAAATACTTAGTGAGGCCGTCCTCCCATCTACTAGGTTATACACACAAGCATATGAGACCCTCATGTTTAAGCAAAACAAACAACACACAACAATACATCAAACCAGGAAAACAAGTCTCGGCTGAGACCAGTGTCGACCGATGCCTCACGGTGTCGATCGATACTACAAACAATGGTGTCGACCGATGCTAAACAGTGTCGACCGATGCCCCTCTAAATGGTGTCGACCGATGCTTCCTAGTGTCGATCGATGCCTCTTCTGCAGACACGATCTGCGCGAATCCGAACATCGAACTCTCCTTCCCAATCATCTCGAATCCGTCTCAAACTCACCCAATGACCTCGGAAATCACTAGGAATCACAAAAGCAATGAACCCAAGCAACAAAACAACACAAACAGCAAAGAAAACACCCAAACAAGAGAGATCTCATGCTTAGATCAACCATGGTCAAGCACTCACCTCTTTCCAGGAAGATTCTGAACAGTAGGAACGAAATCCTCACTCCTAGCAAGCTTCTAACTCTTTCCCAGCTCCAAAACTCTCAAGAACAGCAAATAATCTCCCAAACTTTTCCCAAAAGCTTAAGAACACTCTCTCCTTTCTTTTTCTCTCAAAAGCGGCGAGTACAGACAAATAACACGACCTTGGGTCGTTTTTCCCCTTTTACACACGATTTAGAGATTTTAATTGAACCAAACCAAACCAATCAGCAATTAAAATGAACCCGACCAAACCGGAACACATGGTGTCGATCGATGCCCCCAAGGGTGTCGATCGACACCCACACCAAAATTACAAAAATTGGTTCGCGGATGTTACAATTCTCCCCCACCAATATGGATTCGTCCCCGAATCCCGCAATACCGTCCATCTGCCAAGGACCTCCGTGCCACCGTCAGCACGGCCCGCACGTCCCCAGACTGGACTAAACACCGTCAGCCAAGGTTTCCCGTGCCACTGTGGCAACAGCCCGCACACCTCCGACTAACCCTCGAGGTCTCCCTCTAGCCAATATACTCGCATCATAAACAGTATTTGCTCACAACTCAGTGCTTCCCCCGTCCGTGGTCGCAACCAACAAATCATGCCGGCTCGCTATCAGGCCAACCGCCTAAAGCTACGGCATGCAGGAAGTCACTCACACACACACTCCCCCCGCTCTCGGGTCGCAACCCTCGAGACATACCGGCTCACTGCCGAGCCTCGGCTCACAGCTACGGTATCCAGGGAGCCTCACATATCCCGCTCTTGGGTCGTCACCCTCAAGCGCGCTCTCGGATCGTCATCCAAAGCAACATACCACTCCCACTCTCTGGCCACAAAGTCCATCGAGCTATCGGTATCACGTGAGTTGGGCCCGCACGGCCTTGAGCAAAACAAATACTGATGCCAACGAGTATCTCCCGGCTAGATCTACCTCAACATTTCCACAAAACTTTCCCTTTTTAGAAACATTCTATTTATGGAAACCTTCCTTTTGTGGAAACTTTCTATTTATGGAAACTTTCAAAAAATAGAAACCCAAGCTATTTCTCTTTTCCCATGACAACAACAGTCAAACATAAAGAAAAATACTCATCTTATTAATCTCAAAAATGTCATAATCGTTACAATCTCAACGAAATTACATCAGAAAAAGCAAAAATACAACAACCAGAGCAATCAACCCGCATCCCGAGCACCACCTCATCTTGATACTTAGTCGCACAACCAACTACCCCTAAGCGACCAAATATCAAGAGAGATGGGCTGGAATACTCCGTACCCGCTCCAGCCACGAACTACAACTCGGACCTGGCTAGACAAGCTCAAGTTGCGGTCTGCTTCTCAAACCACTTCTTAAACCTTGCCTTCATCCTCGCCTCGGGCTCCCAAGTCTGCTCCTCTACTCCGTCACAGTCCCACAGGACCCTCATCAAAGGAATCTTCTTCTTCCGAAGTTCCTTGACTCTCCTCTCGAGCACCCTCAATGGCCTCGCCTCTAAAGTCATGTTAGGCTGAAGATCCTCAGGAATCTTAGCCAACAACTGATCACCTTCGTGAAGACACTTCCTCAGCATCGACACATGGAATACCTTGTGGAACGCACGCATAACCTCAGGCAACTCCAACCGGTATGCCACTGGTCCCATCCACTCAACCACTCTGAACGGACCCATGTACCTTGGACTCAACTTAGTCTCTGTCAATGACCTGTTCGGACCCCGCAACATGGCCATCTTGAGGTATACTCTATCACCAACCTGAAACTCAAGATCCTTTCTCCTCTTATCAACATAGCTCTTCTGCCGATCCTGAGCCTCCTTCATGTTCAGCCTCAAAACCCGAATCTTCTCCGAGGTCTCCTGAACAAAATCTGCACCAAATATGCTCCTCTCCCCCACCTGAGTCCAACATAATGGTGTACGACACGGCCTCCCATACAAGGCCTGGTAGCTGTTGTTATAAGCAAACTCCACCAAGCACAAGTGATCTGCCCAGTGACCACCCCAATCCAGCACACACATCCTCAATAAATCCTCCAAAATCTGGATCGTCCTCTCTGACTGACCGTTCGTCTGAGGATGATAGGCTGTACTCATATGCACCTTCGTGCCCATCTCCGCCTGAAATGCCTTCCAGAACACCGAGGTGAACTTGGAATCTCTATCAGACACAATACTAGCAGGCACACCGTGCAATCTGACTATCTCCCTCACGTACTTCTTGGCCAAAACCGCTGCTCCATCAGTTTTCTTGATGGCCAGAAAATGCGCAGACTTAGTCAAACGGTCCACAATGACCCAAATAGCATCAAACGTCCTCGACACAGGCAAACCTACCACGAAGTCCATCGTGATCAAATCCCACTTCCACTCTGGAATGGGTAAACTCTGTAATAAACCACCAGGAACCTGATGCTCCGCCTTCACCAGCTGGCAAGTATCACACTTCGCCACCCAGTCGGCTACGTCCTTCTTCATCCCGACCCAGTGATAATACCGCTTGAGGTCACGGTACATCTTGGTCGCTCCTGGATGAATAGAGAACTTGCTCGAATGAGCCTCTCTCAGTATCTCCTGCCTCAAATCCTCACCCTTGGGCACACAGATCCGACCATGCACAAGGATAGTACCATTAGCAGAAACCTGATACTCTACACCCGCAGCCTTAGAGGCATTCATCAGCCCCTCATCGCTCCCCTGAGCTAACCTCACTCTGCTCAACAAATCCGCTCTATCAGCTGCCTCCAAACCCAAAGGTTCCTGTGAGATAACACACAAACTCAATGCACTAATCTCACCTACCAACACCTCCATATCCCGCTCCTGAGCCGAAGCCACCCGCTTCCGACTCAAGGCATCTGCAACCAGATTAGCTTTACCAGGATGGTAAGCTATGTCCAAATCATAATCCGCTACTAACTCCATCCAACGCCTCTGCCTCAAATTCAGCTCAGGCTGAGTAAAAATGTACTTCAGACTCTTGTGATCTGTAAATACCTGTACCTTCCCACCATACAGATAGGATCTCCAAATCTTAAGAGCAAAGATCACTGCTGCCATCTCCAAATCATGAGTAGGATAATTAGCTTCATGCTTCCGCAACTGCCGCGAAGCATAGGCTATAACCTTCCCCTGCTGCATAAGTACACAACCCAACCCCACTCTAGAAGCGTCTGTATACACAACATAAGGCTCGTCCTGCTCAGGCAGTGCTAACACCGGCGTGGTAGTCAACATCTGCTTGAGACTTGCAAAACTTGCCTCACACTCTGGTGACCACACAAACGGGACATCCTTCCCTGTAAGCTTAGTCATCGGCTGTGCCATACTCGCAAAACCCCGAACAAACCTCCTGTAGTAACCTGCTAACCCCAGGAAACTCCGAATCTCAGTGGCACTCTGCGGCCTCGGCCACTCCCTGATGGACTAAATCTTCTCTGGATCCGCTGAAACTCCCTCAGCTGAAACAATATGACCCAAGAACCCCATCTCACGCTGCCAGAAACTGCACTTACTCAACTTAGCAAACAACTTCTGCTCCCGCAGCTTCTCCATAACTGCCCTCAAATGCACTGCATGCTCCTCAGGACTCTTAGAATAAACCAGGATATCGTCGATGATAATGATGACAGATACATCCAGAAACTCCTGAAACACACTCGTCCTGAATGCAGTCTTCCTCACATCTGCCTCATCTATCGGTATCTGATGATAACCCGACGCCAGATCTACCTTAGAGAACCGAGTAGCACCTCCCAGCTGATTCAACAACTCATCAATCCTGGGAAGAGGGTACTTGTTCTTGACAGTGACCCGGTTCAAACCCCATTAGTCAATGCACAAGCGGAAACTCCCATCCTTCTTCTTAATAAATAACACCAGTGCTCTCCACGGTGATACACTAGAACATATAAATCCCTTGCTCCATAAATCCTCTAGTTGCTTCCTCAGCTCAACTAAACAAATACTCAAGTATGCCGACATCAACTCGCCGCCACCTAAATATCAACCCTCTTGTTCGTCCAAGAACCTCTAGTAACTTGCCACTTAGGAAAACTTCCCCAAGATAACTTATTCCAGAAATAGCTTTTCCACTTAGCAATTCTCCACAGTAAATCATCAATACGAGCGTTATAAAACAAACAAGTACCATATGTTCGCATATTCTGATTCACCGCGTCAAATGCTTTGCAGGCAGCTAACTCAAACCACTTGACTTATTCCCTCCAACAAGCTTACCAAAACCTTGGATCTAGCAACCCTGTCCATCTCCAATGAACTTCATCCAGCATCGTTACAACGATTAGTTTATCCTGCCATGAAGGCTTTTCGTGAACTTATGTATCTGGCAAACATGCCTCTCCCGGCTCAATCCTGCTGTAACTCCCCTTCCCGGGACTCCGGCACCACCGGCCTCACAATCCTGGCGCACAGCCAAACATTCATAACCGCTATGGTCATAAAACCTTGTCCCAAAGGTCAACACATCCAAAACCCGAGATTAAACCACCGTCAATCTCTCAAGGTCTACATTCAATCGTTATGTTTATACTCACGTCCTAGGAATTGCTTGCTCCCAACTCTTCCACTCTTAGGTCGCAACCTTCGAGTTATACCGATCTCACTCTCAGACCAGCGTCTTCGAGTTATACCGTCTCACTCTTGGCCCACAATCCTCAAGATCTCGGTATCAGGGGAACGAGTCATACCCTCAGGAGAACAACATCCCCTCTGCCACTCTCGGAGCCCTCAGCCCCTCGAGCTATCGGTATTCAGGGGAATCACCATCCCCTCAGGAGCAACAATCCTTAACGACTATAAACATCTCTCGACACAACTACCTCCTGTGGTCCGAGTATAACATTGCAATGTTACACCTGCCCACTCAACTTATATCCAACTGGATTAACCACCAAGCAGAGAAATATCTGCTATAACTGCATATGTCCACCTATCCGCCTCTCTAGGCCCTATACCTCTTGAGAATAATCTCATACCGGTCATCTACAACTGCTCCATCCTCTTAACATAAGGTGGAAAGTCCTCAACATCCGCAGCCCTCGACTGCACCCCGCCACATGCGGCACAACTGGAGCCTACACTGGTACCCCTCTCGGTAACCGCTCCAACAGCACACCAACAGATCCGCCAAGCGATCATCTCGACCCTGGGCTCCACCTGCTGCAACCCCACACCTGGGTTCCCAGCACCCCCGGCACGCTCACCGGCTAATCCCCTCTGGTCCCTCCTGATACGCTTGTGACCCTCTGACGTACCTCCTCGTGGAACTCTGGACCACACACTCGCTGGCCTCGGGACCCGCCCGACAATGACCACGACCACGTCCCCGTCCACGACCAACTACTCAAACACCTTAACCACTGATCTTCCAAGAACAGAGGCTAACAAGCAGAAAACAAATCAATACCACACAGAGAAACATAACAATAACTCACCGTGGAATCTCATTGAAGGCTCGAAGAGGATGATACTAGGACTCCATACCGCAGACAAATTTACTAACTACTCATAATCAATTCCATCACACAACATCATGCATCAAGCAAAAGGAAAATAATTCACCCAATTAAATTCCTAACCGCTCTAAACATCCATTTAACCATCCTAGAACCGTAAAGGCTCTGATACCAAAATGAAACAACCCTTCCCGTTTTTTTTTTTTTTAATACGTTAATTTACTAGTGGTCCCATACCCACTAACATCCTAACAACAATCAATAACCGCGGATAACCAAATAAAACAATTCCATTAATCCAATAAAATTCCAACATAAATAATCCAATAACCAATAACACCATAATCCAAACAAAGAAATGACCAAAAGCTACCATCCTACAATATTCCAGTGACTTAATCTAGCAACCTAACAACAGCTAGACCACAATCAATCAAGCCTCTAGAACATCCTCCTCCTCATTGCCTTTGATTCCACGATCACACTTTGCCTTTACCTGCACACCACAAACAACAATTGAGATGCGTAAGTATTATCATAAATACTTAGTGAGGCCGTCCTCCCATCTACTAGGTTATACACACAAGCATATGAGACCCTCATGTTTAAGCAAAACAAACAACACACAACAATACATCAAATCAGGAAAACAAGTCTCGGCTGAGACCAGTGTCGACCGATGCCTCACGGTGTCGATCGATACTACAAACAATGGTGTCGACCGATGCTAAACAGTGTCGACCGATGCCCCTCTAAATGGTGTCGACCGATGCTTCCTAGTGTTGATCGATGCCTCTTCTGCAGACACGATCTGCGCGAATCCGAACATCGAACTCTCCTTCCCAATCATCTCGAATCCGTCTCAAACTCACCCAATGACCTCGGAAATCACTAGGAATCACAAAAGCAACGAACCCAAGCAACAAAACAACACAAACAGCACAGAAAACACCCAAACAAGAGAGATCTCATGCTTAGATCAACCATGGTCAAGCACTCACCTCTTTCCAGGAAGATTCTGAACAGTAGGAACGAAATCCTCACTCCTAGCAAGCTTCTAACTCTTTCCCAGCTCCAAAACTCTCAAGAACAGCAAGTAATCTCCCAAACTTTTCCCAAAAGCTTAAGAACACTCTCTCCTTTCTTTTTCTCTCAAAAGCGGCGAGTACAGACAAATAACACGACCTTGGGTCGTTTTTCCCCTTTTACACACGATTTAGGGATTTTAATTGAACCAAACCGAACCAATCGGCAATTAAAACGAACCCGACCAAACCGGAACACATGGTGTCGATCGATGCCCCCAAGGGTGTCGATCGACACCCACACCAAAATTACAAAAATTGGTTCGCGGATGTTACAACAAAATAGTTTGTAATCGTGGATATATAATTCGAAATTGGAGATCACATAATCTTGGTAAAATATGTTAACTGTTCAATATTGTGTTGGTAATTTCCGAGATTTGTTTAGATTTAGTTGAACTTCTTTAAGAAATTCTAAACTAATTATGGGGGATTGATTTAGTTAGATTGTTTATGGTAGGTTTAAATTTGAGCCGATTTTTATGTGATATTTAAATGTTAGGTGATCTCACTTAATTTTACCCAATTTGGTTAATTTTATCAGATTTGGTTCGGCTATCAATCTGTTTGGTTATAGATTAATATCAATCTGTTTGGATACATAATTTATATATCATTATTCTGTTTTCAGTATCATTTCATGTAATAATCTCTTAATCTATGTCTACTTATTAAAAATGTTTCCCTTTTAATAATATACTAGAGATTGGACCCGCACATACGTGCGGAGGTAATTTTAAAAGAACTAAGTTTGTAATTAAGTTTGGATTATGCGGAGTTACATTTGTAATTATGAATGTTAAAAATGTTATTAACATTCATAATCTAACTTTGTACCAATTTATTTTCAGTTTGGCTTGGAAAGAAGATGATTAGATTTAAGTACATTAAAAAATAGTAAGAGAAAGATAGTATACAGATCTGTTTATGTGTTTCTAGAACCCGTCTCATCCCATATACGGTATGTCCCTTTTTATCTTATAACCGTAGTTTTAATAATATTTTATCAATTTGAGATTGTATATTTTAGTCCAACAAATAAGGAAGTAGGTAAAAGACTCACATCCACATCACATTTTATTTGTAAATATAATTATTTGGTATAACATTTATAACATAAACTTATATTGGTTTACCTTCATCAAATTTCTAAACGTTTGAAATAATAACCGCTTCACCATAAATTTTGGATTCACATAAAGTATAAATTAACTATCGTAATTTTATAATCTCATCTTGATATATTTTTTTCTTGTTCTTTTTTCTATGAAAAATAGTTTATATAATGTTTTTTTAGATTACCTGTTCCCGTCTCGTATCTGATCTTCTTTTTTTTTTTACAATTATGTATTAGTAAAACTAAAATTATTTGGGGTTAATTTCTGTGAAGTAAACCTATGGACCAACCCGCACTTTTGTGCAGGGTTTTTATTTTTTATTTTTAATTTGTTTAAATTGTTTATATTAGACAATTTATTAAAAATAGTGAGAAGACCTATAATATATAAATTTTGACAGAAAACATAAATTTGTGTAATTTAATTCAACCCAAAGTCTTTAGGAGCCATAATTATAGAAGTTCATTATAATAAGTATTGATAAAATAAAAAATGAAGTTAAAATATATAAAAACTAATATTATTATTAGTTTGGTAAAAATAAAAGAAAAATAAAAAAAATGAGTCAAAACAGTATATGCAATTCAATTTGATCATGTAGAAGTAATAAAAAAAATTCAAAGTTGTAAAGGTTGCATTCATAAAAATTACAGATTCAAAATATAACTTTGTAATTAATTATTTTAAATGAAACTTTCTGATTGTTTGTTTAACTGGTGGATATATGTCATGCTTTTTTGTTTTTTTTTGTATCCCTAAGTGTGCTCCCTAATTAATATTATAGATATATGATTATTTGTTTCTATTTAATTGTATTAAATTGATTTGTTATTTCTGTAAATATCTCACAATTTAAAATCAAATCAAATATGTTTACATATATATATATATATATATATAAAATTTTCTATTTAAATTCATTGATTTTTATGGAAGCAAACTTTAAACTTTATACCATTTCCAAAATATAGGGTAATTTTTAATTTATAATTAATTTCATAATTATTATTTTCATAAATATTAGATTTTTGACTAACAGTTGTTGTTTACCATATATTGTTTATTCTTTTATTTTTAATTATATAAGTAATTGAGCCTGTTTGGCAACATGAATATATGTCATGCTTTTTTATTTTTTTTGTATCCCTAAGTGTGCTCCCAATTAATATATATATATATATATATATAATTTTTGATTTAAATTTTTTTGATTATTATGAAAGCAAACTTTAAACTTTAAACCATTTCCAAAATATAGGGTAATTTTGATTTTATTATTAATTTCATAATTATTGTTTCCATAAATATTAGATTTTTGACTAATCGTTTTTGTTTACCATATATTATTTATTTTTTATTTTTAATTATATAAGTAACTGAACCTGTTTGGCAACATGAATATATGTCATGTTTTTTTGTTTTTTATATTCCTAAGTGTGCTCCCCAATTAATAGTATAGATACTAGAGATTGGACCCGCACATACGTGCGGAGGTAATTTTAAAAGAACTAAGTTTGTAATTAAGTTTGGATTATGCGGAGTTACATTTGTAATTATGAATGTTAAAAATGTTATTAACATTCATAATCTAACTTTGTACCAATTTATTTTCAGTTTGGCTTGGAAAGAAGATGATTAGATTTAAGTACATTAAAAATAGTAAGAGAAAGATAGTATACAGATCTGTTTATGTGTTTCTGGAACCCGTCTCATCCCATATACGGTATGTCCCTTTTTATCTTATAACCGTAGTTTTAATAATATTTTATCAATTTGAGATTGTATATTTTAGTCCAACAAATAAGGAAGTAGGTAAAAGATTCACATCCACATAACATTTTATTTGTAAATATAATTATTTGGTATAACATTTATAACATAAACTTATATTGGTTTACCTTCATCAAATTTCTAAACGTTTGAAATAATAACCGCTTCACCATAAATTTTGGATTCACATAAAGTATAAATTAACTATCGTAATTTTATAATCTCATCTTGATATATTTATTTCTTGTTCTTTTTTCTATGAAAAATAGTTTATATAATGTTTTTTTAGATTACCTGTTCCCGTCTCGTATCTGATCTTCTTTTTTTTTTTTACAATTATGTATTAGTAAAACTAAAATTATTTGGGGTTAATTTCTGTGAAGTAAACCTATGGACCAACCCAAACTTTTGTGCAGGGTTTTTATTTTTTATTTTTAATTTGTTTAAATTGTTTATATTAGACAATTTATTAAAAATAGTGAGAAGACCTATAATATATAAATTTTGACAGAAAACATAAATTTGTGTAATTTAATTCAACCCAAAGTCTTTAGGAGCCATAATTATAGAAGTTCATTATAATAAGTATTGATAAAATAAAAAATGAAGTTAAAATATATAAAAACTAATATTATTATTAGTTTGGTAAAAATAAAAGAAAAATAAAAAAATGAGTCAAAACAGTATATGCAATTCAATTTGATCATGTAGAAGTAATAAAAAAAATTCAAAGTTGTAAAGGTTGCATTCATAAAAATTACAGATTCAAAATATAACTTTGTAATTAATTATTTTAAATGAAACTTTCTGATTGTTTGTTTAACTGGTGGATATATGTCATGCTTTTTTGTTTTTTTTTGTATCCCTAAGTGTGCTCCCTAATTAATATTATAGATATATGATTATTTGTTTCTATTTAATTGTATTAAATTGATTTGTTATTTCTGTAAATATCTCACAATTTAAAATCAAATCAAATATGTTTACATATATATATATATATATAATTTTCTATTTAAATTCATTGATTTTTATGGAAGCAAACTTTAAACTTTATACCATTTCCAAAATATAGGGTAATTTTTAATTTATAATTAATTTCATAATTATTATTTTCATAAATATTAGATTTTTGACTAACAGTTGTTGTTTACCATATATTGTTTATTCTTTTATTTTTAATTATATAAGTAATTGAGCCTGTTTGGCAACATGAATATATGTCATGCTTTTTTATTTTTTTTGTATCCCTAAGTGTGCTCCCAATTAATATATATATATATATATATATATATATAATTTTTGATTTAAATTTTTTTGATTATTATGAAAGCAAACTTTAAACTTTAAACCATTTCCAAAATATAGGGTAATTTTGATTTTATTATTAATTTCATAATTATTGTTTCCATAAATATTAGATTTTTGACTAATCGTTTTTGTTTACCATATATTATTTATTTTTTATTTTTAATTATATAAGTAACTGAACCTGTTTGGCAACATGAATATATGTCATGTTTTTTTGTTTTTTATATTCCTAAGTGTGCTCCCCAATTAATAGTATAGATACTAGAGATTGGACCCGCACATACGTGCGGAGGTAATTTTAAAAGAACTAAGTTTGTAATTAAGTTTGGATTATGCGGAGTTACATTTGTAATTATGAATGTTAAAAATGTTATTAACATTCATAATCTAACTTTGTACCAATTTATTTTCAGTTTGGCTTGGAAAGAAGATGATTAGATTTAAGTACATTAAAAATAGTAAGAGAAAGATAGTATACAGATCTGTTTATGTGTTTCTGGAACCCGTCTCATCCCATATACGGTATGTCCCTTTTTATCTTATAACCGTAGTTTTAATAATATTTTATCAATTTGAGATTGTATATTTTAGTCCAACAAATAAGGAAGTAGGTAAAAGATTCACATCCACATAACATTTTATTTGTAAATATAATTATTTGGTATAACATTTATAACATAAACTTATATTGGTTTACCTTCATCAAATTTCTAAACGTTTGAAATAATAACCGCTTCACCATAAATTTTGGATTCACATAAAGTATAAATTAACTATCATAATTTTATAATCTCATCTTGATATATTTATTTCTTGTTCTTTTTTCTATGAAAAATAGTTTATATAATGTTTTTTTTAGATTACATGTTCCCGTCTCGTATCTGATTTTTTTTTTTTTTTACAATTATGTATTAGTAAAACTAAAATTATTTGGGGTTAATTTCTGTGAAGTAAACCTATGGACCAACCCGCACTTTTGTGCAGGGTTTTTATTTTTTATTTTTAATTTGTTTAAATTGTTTATATTAGACAATTTATTAAAAATAGTGAGAAGACCTATAATATATAAATTTTGACAGAAAACATAAATTTGTGTAATTTAATTCAACCCAAAGTCTTTAGGAGCCATAATTATAGAAGTTCATTATAATAAGTATTGATAAAATAAAAAATGAAGTTAAAATATATAAAAACTAATATTATTATTAGTTTGGTAAAAATAAAAGAAAAGTAAAAACAAAATGAGTCAAAACAGTATATGCAATTCAATTTGATCATGTAGAAGTAATAAAAAAAATTCAAAGTTGTAAAGGTTGCATTCATAAAAATTACAGATTCAAAATATAACTTTGTAATTAATTATTTTAAATGAAACTTTCTGATTGTTTGTTTAACTGGTGGATATATGTCATGCTTTTTGTTTTTTTTCTGTATCCCTAAGTGTGCTCCCTAATTAATATAGATATATGATTATTTGTTTCTATTTAATTGTATTAAATTGATTTGTTATTTCTGTAAATATCACACAATTTAAAATCAAATCAAATATGTTTACATATATATATATATATATAATTTTCTATTTAAATTCTTTGATTTTTATGGAAGCAAACTTTAAACTTTATACCATTTCCAAAATATAGGGTAATTTTTAATTTATAATTAATTTCATAATTATTATTTTCATAAATATTAGATTTTTGACTAACAGTTGTTGTTTACCATATATTGTTTATTCTTTTATTTTTAATTATATAAGTAATTGAGCCTGTTTGGCAACATGAATATATGTCATGCTTTTTTATTTTTTTGTATCCCTAAGTGTGCTCCCAATTAATATATATATATATATATATATAATTTTTGATTTAAAATTTTTTGATTATTATGAAAGCAAACTTTAAAATTTAAACCATTTCCAAAATATAGGGTAATTTTGATTTTATCATTAATTTCATAATTATTGTTTCCATAAATATTAGATTTTTGACTAATCGTTTTTGTTTACCATATATTATTTATTTTTTATTTTTAATTATATAAGTAACTGAACCTGTTTGGCAACATGAATATATGTCATGTTTTTTTTGTTTTTTATATTCCTTAGTGTGCTCCCCAATTAATAGTATAGATAGATAGATTATAGATTATAGGGATCACTACTTCTTAAAGAGTTCAGCATAATATAATTAAACTCAAGGGCATCTCAGTTATAATCAGAGAAGATAACGTTCATTTTGGTCCCAACAAAATTTTCAAATTAAAACACACAACCTCCACAGCCACAAGAGAGTTGGTTAAAACGAAGAAACTTAAAACATGTTTGTACCAAAAATAACTAACTGGATCTCTATCTCATCTTTTGTCTTCTTCTCCTCTTCTATCAACAAAATATCTTGTGATTGCATGGTCAAGCCAGTTTGTTATAGACTATTGAGCAGACGAAGTTTGTGGTGGCAAACTGTAGAAGAACTAGTATTTAAACAAGTCTTGTTTCATTATCATTTCATCAATACAAGCTTATACTTGCTAGTCTTTTCTCTACATACTATTCATTTTGTAACCAAATAAGTCGTCAATTGTAAGATGGAAGGCAAATTTGTAGCTTTAAGTCTGCTCATGATGAGTCTGCTCATGGTGCAAATTCAAGTTGAAGCAAAGATCTGCTGCCCGTCCCAGAATGCGAGAAATGCCTATATTGTCTGTGATTATACCCCAAAAATCCCCCAGTTCGTTTGTTTATTTTCCACTGGATGCACAAAAGTTTCTGATAATGGTCGATGCCCTTCAGGATCTATTTACAACCGTCTCGAGAACTCAGGTAAATTGATTTTTCTTTTTTTTTTTCTAGTGTTTTGTTATTTATTCGTTGCATAGATGAATTCCAATCTTGATGCAAGTTGCATGGATTTTGACTTGTAACTTAAGGTGATGCTGTCAATGAATACTGCAAGTTGGGGTGTGCTTCCTCTGTGTGCAGTGCCATGACTACTCTCAAGAACTCTGGTAAATTGACTCCGACCCCAAAAATTATTATTATTATTATAGTAGTTGGAAAAATAGAGATTAATTAATAAATTTATTGTAATCTTGTTTTGGTGACTAGATGCTAGTGAAACTGTGGGTGGAGACGTTGAAAAATGTATCAACACATGTTCTATCCTCTGCACTAAGGGCTTTGTGAAGCCTGCACTTGAAACCGCCTAAACAAGTACATCCACGGATTGAAGATACCACATCCATGTTTACAGTGTTGTTTTCCATGTTTTCAATAAGTGTTTGTTTTCCTTCGTTTTCAATAATTGTCAGTTTATCTGACAAAAATGCTACACTCTTGTGTTACCTGCTACAGTTTTCGGTTTGTCTATGTTTATTGTTTCCGTTTTGTCTGTGTTGTGTTAAAAAAATTATATTGCGCGTCCTTCTCTTCACATTTTTTTTTCTTTCTAAAACGAAATTATTGTCCTATTACAATCAAACTCATGATGTCATGACGACAACAACATATGCCTGACTTTGCTACACCGTATCTCAAATTGTGATTAAGAAATTTTCAAGTATAATTTGAACTAGGTACAACCCGCACTATATGCGGGATAAATGGATTTAGATAAAATATTATGAAGAAAATTATTATTTGAGATTTAAGATTTGTTTGTATAAAACAAAATATGTAAGTAAAGTTTTTTTTTTGTTTATTCAAATTTGTGTTTATATTCTGTAAAATACGTTTCATCCGTGAAATATTTGAACTTTGAAAAGAATTTCAAGGTGGAATAGAAAGTTTTGATGTCTTTTTGTGTTTCTAAAAATCAAATTCACATATTTTATGTTTCACATTATTATCTATATCACTATACCATTAAATAGATAAAGCAATATTTTTAAACTACTTGATTTAATTTAAACTAATCTTAAGTTTAAAAATGCAATGAGAAAAATGATAAAAGTGATAAATAAATGAATAATTTTTTTTCTTGTTTCTGAAATGTAATTTATTTTTAATAAGTAAATAGGCTATAAAAATGATAATTAAATACATTTTCGGATTTAATAGTTGATTAAATCTTTTATTTTTAAAAACTAATAAAAAACATTGGTTTATAATATTTCAGTGGCATATTTATGTAAATAACAATGAGAAGTAAGTGCATTTATTAAAAAAATATACAGAAGCTCTGTGAGTGCGACACTTCAACATTTTTATGAGAGTGCTTCTCTTTTAATATATAGGGGATGTGTCATATATAACGTCATTGATGTGCGTAAACTAATGGTTTTATAAAAAGAATGCATTTAAAGAGGATAATGGCCTTAAAGGCCTAGGTTTATTACTTGTTTGTTTTTATTATAAACTAGATTAGGACCCGCGGTACACCGCGGGCAAAATTATTTATAACTAAAATATTTAAATTATAAGTTGTATTTGTTGGTTAAATATGTTATAATTATATAATAATTGTTAAATAAACCATATAATACCGTAATATAATTTATTTTTTACATAATATTTATTTATTTAATTTAATTAGATATGTCTATTCTCTGATACCGATAGTGTTAACAAAATAATGAAATGATGTTTTATCCCTGTAACACCGAATTAGTGATATTTTTTAATTTATATAAATATCGATAAAATCCGTCCCGCTATATAACCCCGTCCCGAGATATTTTAACTCACACTATATCATCTTAATTTTTAATATTTATTGTGTATCTACCGTACAATAATTATCATATTTAACTTTTTAAAAATTTTAAATATTTTTTATATTTAACCTTTTAAAAATCTTTAAATAAAGAACCGGAATAAACCAAATAAAAGTTTTTAAAGTTTGAATGCCTGATAAATCAAGATTTCTACTCATTTGTATTCAGAATCATTTTGGTCTCTTTTATAGTATGACTGTGAACCATTGCCAAATTTTTTTAGACGATATGGGATATTATACCCGTATTTTTTTATTCATCTATTGAGTAATATATATCTGTTTTTAAAATTTTGTATTACATCATATGCAGGAAAAAATCATAATTTTTATCAACTAAATGTATTATAGAATAATTTAAGATAATTCAAATAAAAAAATGAAAGAAATCATATATTTATGTTTGAATGAGGTAGAAAGATTTCCTTATTTTTTTAAATCTTATCTATGCATTTTAAAAAATTTCCCTAAAAATACATATATAACAAACAAATTTCCTAAATGTCAGAAATACACTTTATTTATTCAAATCATACAATATCAAAATATACCACTTATTTAAAAAATATTGTCAATGATAAAAATAAAAATTTACTATAATATTTAAAATTTACCTAAAATATTTAATAATTAAATTCCAAAATTTATTTTTCAAATATTAAATATATTTCCTGTAAAATCATATGAAATGCAATGAAAAATGCCAAATATTAATTTAATTTTAAATCTCTTTTATATTCACCTTAATTTAAGCTATATTGCTAGGTTAAATTCTAATGAATTCCTCTTTCTAGTATATTTTCAGAAATGGAATATCAAATTATTTTTTATATAGAAAATCATTAAATTACAGAATTATGAATTAAATAAACATTATAATGATATTTATATAGTAATATTTTGGATCACAAGAACTAAATATAATGAAGAGAACACGGATTGACGCTTCCCTTGTTCACAACTTTATGGTTTCGCTTGGCAAGAGGAAGGCTAAGTATCGTTTCTCCTAGAAAACCAAAAATGCCATCAAGCTCATGAAAGTGAACTTAGTGTGATTTTCGTCCAACATTAAACCTTATGAATCCAAATTTATTGCTAGTCGCTTCCTCTTGGCTGACATGGTTCACATGTACTTCCGAAGACGCAAGAAATTGACAAGTGGGAACCTTGTAAGTGGGAAACTCCATTTGATTTTTTTTCCTAAACCAATGTTCTTGAAGATTTGATGAACATCCGCATGATTTTCTAGTTGCGTGAGAAGGATGTGGTATGTGTATTTGGTTAACATGAACTAATTAACCGCGGTCAACATCTTGTAAAAATCGGTGTAAGTGTATTTCTTGGAAGGGACCTTCTCCTTTGATTTTTAGCAACTATGGGGATTTCATTCTTACGTTCACTACCACTCAACTTTTGAAGCGGTTCTTTTCCTTGTACTTTCTTACCGGTGATAGCCGAGCTTGAAGGATTGTTTTTTGCTTATGTCTTCCTCACCAACCACCAGAGAAGATGATGCTGCCCCCAGCATTCTGCTACAAGAGGAGCCACCAGATCACCATTTAATTCTCCTTGATCGGCGGAAACCAAATAAGCAATCCAAGAGGACAAAACACCTACTCTAAAACGAGAAACAAAGTACAATTTGATTGAAAATCAAGGTAAGTTTCTTGATCCTAAAGATTTCAAAAGACTAACTTGTTATAGGTGCAGAAAGAAAGGACACACAGCAAAGTTATGCCCCACAATGAGAAATGAAGCAAAAACTGAACCAGTCACACCAATTTTGAACCGTGAGCCACAAGTCAATGACAAACCTATCATGGGAAATGTTATTGTGAGTCTTAGTGATACTAAGCTCCTCTTAAATTGGATTAAAACTTTGAATATGTGAAGCAATTACCTAAGTACAATGCTAGACGAGAGTCATTAGAACTTAAAGTTAAGCAAGAAATTGTTACACTTCATGAAAATTAAATAGTCTAAACTGATTTACCTTCTTATAATGATTAAATGACTGCCAGAACACGCTTGTTTCTTGTCAAAAGTGTTGAAGTTATTACAGGTACAAAAAAAGATCACAAAGGTGCTTCATCGAGAAGAAATGAGTTCACGGACCAAAAGCAACACCGTGAGGAGTACACGCTTTTATCTATCAGACCAGCTGCCAATAGAGATGAGAGTGTCAATGATTTTCTCCAGATCAAAGAGAAGCCACCCGACGATGAATCACTGGACCAAATCCGAGGTAAAATTCTACACCCTCTTACATTTCAATGTACTAACTTGAGTTATCTATGTGTAGAGAATCAAGTTTTGAGGACAAAACTTCTTGAAGAGGGAGGGTATGATGCGGTCATAAAACCAACAGCCGAACCATAGCTCATTCAAACCGGATGCATTATACCAATCAGACCCGACTATGACATATGTTCATTTTTTTAACCATATCAGCTCAAAAACGAAGACGCAAGGCATGAAACCACTCGGAAAATATTCTCTTCTCAGCTGAAAAACGCCTCAAAGGATAACCAGCCCAAAAGGAGTTCACATGAAGGAGTTCTTCTTTGATCTAAAAAGCTTCTCAATCTCTCTCCCTCTCGTGGGTGCTTCTCTCTCTCTCATTTCTTGTTCTCTTTACAAAGTATTACAAAACACATATAAGTGTATTTATATTTATAATTCACAACACGTTATCAGCACAAACGACTCTCGATCCGTTCACTACAAGAAAACCTGCGTTTTGTGACGCCGGAAATTGTCACAAATGGGTCGCAAAACACCTGTTTACGACGTTTGAGCGACGACCTCTAGTAGTCACAAATTTCTCGTCGCAAAATGACAAGCGTCGCAAAAGTGTCGCAAATTTGCAATGGTTTTGTGACTACTAAATTTGGTCGTTTATAAGCGACTCCTTTAAGACTGTAACGTTTAGTCGTAAATTAAAGACCAAAACGTGACTGAATTTGGAAACGCGTATATACGACTACGTTAGGACGAGTTGTGCGTCGGGGAATCATGACAAAAATGTGGTCGCAAATAAGTGACAAAGATCGTCTCAATTTAGTCGCAAGATAGTGGTAAATTTGACGACGTATTTGTGACGCTTTTGTGTAATTGTTTTGGTCTGAAATTAGTTACAATTTTGAGACTTATTTGTAACCAGGTAGTCACTACTATTATTGTTTTACCAATTTAGAAAGCTGAAATCAAACGCTACAAATCCTGACAATTCAAATTTGAAACCTAAAACACCATATTGACCAAAAAACACAATCCATAACCAAAACATTAACAACATTCATGTCCCAGGAGAGATAATTCAAGTTCCAACAAAAGAGATAATTCCAAAAGAGAACACAAACATCAACAACAAGTTCAGAAGAGTAGAAGAAGATTAATTCTGAGAGGTAGAGGGAATGACTGAACTGTTTTCGTTGACGGTGTGTTCATTGGCAGGTATGGAGGCTGGTGTAGTGCCTTCTCCGGTGGCTGGTGCAGTGCCTGCGGCAGTTGCATGTGTAGTTGCTGGTGGTGGTTGGTGAGCATTCATATAGTCAGCTAATTCTGGATCATTTTTCTTCATGAATGAGAGAAGGTGCTCCAAGGTTGAGAGTCGAGAAAGGGCTTGTTGGTGTTCTTCATTTTGTTTCACGAGCTTACGACGAACATCTTCAAGTTTCTGATGCAACTCCAACATAGATGAGGAAGAAGAGCTTTCACAACTCTCTTTTCTTTTCCCTTTGGCCATGGTTTCAGCAAGTCATCCAAGCCCGAAAGGATTTCCCTTGTCATCTGTTTGAGTACACTGAAAACATGAACAGAAAATGATTAAAAAGCCAAAAAAAATCTGAAAGTAGCATCAAGCTCTAGGTGTAAAATAAAGACAACCAGTCACAGGTCATAGGCAGATACAATGTTAAGAAGAGTTAGACATAAATTACCTTTAGAAAGATCTCATTCTGTTGATCAATAGAGAGATTCCAATGAGTTGAGGTTTCAGATGAGTTCTCAGAATTTGCTGGCCCATCCCCATCCATTTGAATCAATTTGCTTGACAAGATCAGTAATAGCTCCATCCCAATTATACTTTTTCTACAAACAAAAAATTGAAAATTGTTAATACACTAGTAATCTGATTGGACAGCAAACAATGGTAAGAGATACAATACTCAGAGAAATCTAAATCAAATGAAATGTAAATCTAAATCAAAAACCGAAAAACTTACAAAATCCAAGCTAGAATCAGAAGCACAAATCGACATTAGAGAGAATCAAAAGCTAACTCTAACCAGTCAAAGAATCAAAAGCTAACTCTATCCAAATGCAAACTTAAACACAAATATCAGAAACTCAAACACAAATTCAAAAGCTGAAACAGAAATTACTCAAACGAGAAGCCAAGATTCCTTACCATATGGTCCAACGCCTTCAATATGGTCCTTACTCAAGACTGGTAGCACTTGAACCGCTGACTTGAACCGCCGACCTGCCTGAAGTTTGGGGCGACTTGCCTGAAATCTGGGCCGATTTGCCTGAAATTCTTGGTGACTTGTTAGTTTGGGGAGCAACAGAATTTCCTCCTCGTCCTTTGGTCGATTTACCAGCCATTAGGAGAAATCAAAGAGAATACAGAGAGATTGGGTTTAGAGGATGAGAGAAATCGATTGAAATAGAGAGATTTGGTTAGAGATTGAAGAGAGAGTTTCGGGTTGAGAGCAAGAGAGCAAAACCCTAGATCTAAAAAGTTATGTCGATATTTACTAAGTGTCGAATGGGTTTTGTTTTAACTTTAAAAAATCTTACGTAGTCATAAAAGGGTCACAAAAATGTTAATTATAATCAAATATTAGGAGGGAGGTTTTGCCGCTAAAAGAAAACCTGAAATTTTAATCTGAAAATTATCCGTCCCAATTATGTCGCAATACAGTCGCAAAGAAGTTTGAAATGGTCGCTAATAAGTCGCAAAGTGTAGCAAAGAGAGACTAATTTGTGACTAACATCTAAGAGTCACAAAATGTTTGTAACGAATTTCTTAACTTATGATCGAAATAACACCTATCTATTGTGATGTAAGGATGATATTACAATAATTAAAAGTCTAGTAAGTTAAATTAGTAAAAACACATGCAATGCTTGTAAGTTATGAAATTGCAAACTCATTACTTAACATTACATATCATGTTACATATTATGGTTTGATTAATTATAAAATAGATACAAAACCATAAGTTGACTATAGCATTGCTTATTTTTCCAAGTCTAATGTTGTTGGAGTCATTATAAGACTTATAATTATGACAATTGTAAAAATATGAATTGATAAATGTCCAAGTAAAATACGAGCGTCGCAAAGGCGTTACAAAGTCGTCCCGAACTCAGATGTTAGTCGCAAAGTGGTCCCGAACTCAGGCGGTGGTCGCAATGTCGTCGTCTTTTGGTAGCTGATTTACGACTACTTTGTAACTCCTTCAAGAAACAGACGCAAAAATGCTACCTTATTGTGACCAATCTAAAGAGTCACAAAACTTTCTAATGAATTTTAAAGCTTTTGATCGATCTACAGTCCATATAAACTGTTAGAATCAATGAAATTACAACAATAGAGCAAGATTAATCCTTTACATGACAATAATCATGAAATGCATTTAAGTTATGATCATTACAAAGCATTACTAAACATTACCTAATATATTAAGCAATGTTTAAGATTTTTAAGAAATTCTTACAAATGTTTAGAATTCTATAATATTTGTATGCTACTGATTATATTTTCCAAGTTTAATATTGTTGGAGTCATTATAAGACTTATAATATTGACAATTGTAAAAATATGAATAGATAAATGTCCAAGTAAAATACGAGCGTCGCAAAGGCGTTACAAAGTCGTCCCGAACTCAGGTGTTAGTTGCAAAGTGGTCCCGAACTCAGGCGGTGGTCACAAAGTCGTCGTCATTTTGTAGCTGATTTACGACCGCTTTGTAACTGCGTCAAGAAACAGACGCAAAAACGCTACTTTATTGTGACCAATCTAAAGAGTCACGAAACTTTCTAATGAATTTTAAAGCTTTTGATCGATCTACAGTCCATCTAAACTGTTAGAATCAATGAAATTACAACAATAGAGCAAGATCAATCCTTTACATGACTATAATCATGAAATGCATTTAAGTTATGATCATTACAAAGCATTAGTAAACATTACCTAATATATTAAGCAATGTTTAAGATTTTTAAGAAATTCTTACAAAATTTTAGAATTCTATAATATATGTATGCCATTGATAATATTTTCCATGTCTAAGGTTGTTTTAATCATTAGAAGACATCTAATATTGACAATGGTATAAATTTGAATAGAGAAATGTCCAAGAAAAATATGAGCGTCGCAAAGTCGTTACAAAGTCGTCCCGAACTCAGGTGTTAGTCGCAAATAAGTCGCAAATAGGTGACGCGTTAACGAATAATTTGCGACGCCTGTTGTGTTGTCACAATTAAAACATATATACGAAAAGGTTCTTACCCTGGTTTGAAACTTTGTCTGTTTTCACCAAACTCGCTAAAACTTCATTTTTTGGTTACAAATCGATATATTAACCGTAGATTTGTTCCATTTTAATGAAAACACATAAGAAAATGCCCAACAAAACAGAAAAAACCAAAATTTCATATTGAAACTCGCAGCAAGCACAGGCGGCGCTTAGGGTTTGTAGAGAAGAAGATGAATCGTGTGTAAATTACGCTTTTGCCCATCTGTCAGTTTTTTGCGTCTCAAAGTGGTCGTAAACTATGACAGGTGAATATTTGTGACGATTTTGTGACTACATTTTGGGCGTCTCAAACATTAGGTGAGTTAGATACTAATGTTTCCAACGTTTTCTAAATTTATTTTGCGATTGATTTGTGACGGAACAACAAAACTTTAAGAGAGTTACAAATAAGTCTTATTTTGTGATGATTTAGCGACGGCTTTTTGCAACCCCGTTCTTTCCGCCCCAAATTAGTTGCAAACTACGACCTTTTTTGGACCAGTCTTAAAAGCATAGCAAAAGGGTCTACAATTTGCGACTATTCGGCGACTTCCCAGCATCGTTGTTAATTTGCGACTAATTTGTCTTGGTATTGGTGTTGGTCGTTAATTGGTCACAAGTACGTTACAAAGTAGTCGCTAAATTTGCGACTACAATTTTGGTCACAACCAATGGTCACATATTGCAGGTTTTCTTGTAGTGGTTACAAGTTTGAGCATAAGCGATTTGCGATCCATCATAAGTTTGAGGTAACATTTAAGTTATGTTAAATTTGTTTAAATTAAATTTAATTTAATTAGTTTATATGCATATTACTATATGTATTATTTATAGAGTAAAATACTATACATATCTCTTGATTTAATGGTAGGCTCTGCATCCTTGATCATTTAAATCTACATTCTTGATCTAATGGTAGGCTCTGTCTCCTTGATCATATGTTCAGATCTATATATTTTAAATCATATGGTAGGCTATGCCTCCTAAAATGATTGTTTTAATTTATGAATATATTATATAGCTTATAATTTTGTTTTATAGTTTATATTTATTGCTAAAACAAGATTTTACAAAATTATTTCATAAAATTTTATATTTAACAAATTGTTTTATTATTTATATAGTAATCATGTCAAACTTGGCAAAGCTTGAATTCCTCGCCCTTGATGTCTCTGGGAAAAATTATATGTCATGGACGTTAGATGCAAAATTCTATCTGAAAGGGAATGGGCTTCTTAAAACCCTCGATCAGTCAGAAACGGGGTTAGAAGAGGAAAAAACAAGAACCATGATGTTCTTGCGTCATCATCTCCAAGATGGTTTAAAAAATGAATACATCACGAAAGAAAATCCTGCAGATCTCTGGAACTTGCTCAAGGAAAGATTTGATCACCAAAAGTATGTGATCTTACCTAAAGCCAAACATGAATGGCTAAACCTGCGTTTTCAGGATTACAAAAGTGTAAGTGGAGTACAATTCCGCTTTGTTCGGAATCACTTCGAGGATGGCTCTCTGCAGAGAAGAAGTTTACGATTATGATATGATCGAAAAAACTTTTCAAACTTTTCATCCTTCAAATGTACTCCTGCAGCAAAAATATCGAGAAAGAGGATATACTCGATATTCTGAATTAATGCAAGTTCTGCATTTTGCTGAACAAAATAATGAGCTCGTGATGATATATCATCAAACCCGTCCAACTGGATCAGCTCCACTTTCAGAAGTGAATGTTGCTACATCAGCTTTAATAATTGGCAAGGGCGAGGACGCGGACGCGGTCGCGGTCGCGGTCGAGGCCGTGGAGGTGGTCTTGGAAGAGGAAAAGGAAGGGGTCTCTCTCCTAATGATTTCAAGGCAAGAAAAACCAACAAAAATCTTCAAATCAATAATGTTGGTCGCATTATAAAGAAACAAGGTGAAAGTACTTGTTACAGATGCGGCATAAAAGGACATTGGTACCAGACCTGTCGTATTCCAAAACATTTGGCCGATCTGTACCAAGCATCCCAAAAGGCAAAAGAAAGGGATGTTGAGACCAACCTCATCTATGATAAAGCTGGACCTTCTTTCCATGGTCTAAACGATAAACCCCATCTTGATATAGCAGATTTTCTCGTTGATAATGAAAATAGAAAATCATGCGAATAAGGCCGATATGCCATGATATTCTTTGTCATAGTTTGATATGTACTTTATGTTTATAAAATGTCTTTTTGGATAATAGTTTTATTGTAATATATAATAAATTTTTTTGTAAGACTTTTTGTTATTTCATTAATGTTTATTTTATAAATATTTTATCTCAGAAAATATCAAATTTTGAGATTGAGGATAGAGATATGTGTCTAGCAGACAGTGCTACAACGCACTCAATACTTAAAAAGAAAATATATTTCTCCTCTCTCGAAATAAAAGACTCCGCTAGAAGCGTGAGCACTATATGTGGTAATGCAAAGATTATTATAGGCTCTGGAAAAACCAATTTTATGCCAAGGGGAACATCCGTCTGCGGACTGGACTGTTTTTTATTTACCATCCAGCAAATGTACTCCGCAGTGGTGCGGTCCAAATAAAGCAGAGACAAAACCGCAGCGGACCAACTGCGGACCGCTTTTGCATACAAATAGAGTTGGTCCGCAGCGGTCTGTTGTCCGCCTTAAAAATAGAGCGGTCTAGACAGCAGACGGGTCAAGGCGCGGTTACCATTCAAACCCTCTGTTTTTTTGGACCGCACCACTGCGGACTACGTCAAATCCGCCCCAACCGCTGCAACCATTCACACTTTGGGTGTGAATGGTTGCAGCGGTTGGGGCGGACAAATCTGTCTGCGGACTGGATCGCTTTTCATTTACCATTCAGCAAATGTAGTCCGTAGTGGTGCGGTCCAAATAAGTTGAGACAAGACCGCTGCGGACCAACTGCGGACGGCTTTTGCATACAAATAGAGTTAGTCTGCAGCAGTCTGTAATCCGCCCAAAAATAGAGCGGTCCAGACCGCAGACGGATTTGGCCGCTCTGACCGCATTTACCATTCAAACCCTTTAGGTCTGAATGGTGACTGCGGTCGGGGCGGCCAAATCCGTCTGCGGTTTAGCCTGCCCCAAAAGTAGGACGAACAGCAGATCGCTGCAGATCAATTTTATTCGTACACAAAAATAGTTCGCAATTGGTCCACAATGGTTTTCTTTCTGTATCTTTTAGACCACACCACTGCGGACTAAATTTGTAAATAGTAAATAAAAAGCGGTCTAATCCACTGATGGATTTGTCCGTCCTGACCGCTTTCACCATTCAAATCCTTTAAATTATGCAGTTTTTTTTATCATTGGTTGAATTGTATGTTTAATTAATTATTAAATGATGTTTAGGTTTAAAAAATAAAATCTAATCTTTATACTTTTATCTAAAACATCTTATAAGGGATTTGGGATAGATTGTAGTACTTGTTTTATAGGTCCTAAAATGTACGGATACTTTTTATTTCTCAGTAAATAAAAAAAAATTTGTCACACCACAGGTTTTTGAGTTAAATTTTCTTCACATTTTATAAGAGAAATTAAAAAGTTTATTTGACAAGAAAGATAGGAACTTTAATTATTAAAATATTTTAATAATTGCCACAAACCCAAGTGCTTGGTTTGGTTTAGGCTACCGAAATAATCGGATCAATTCTATAATGTGTGATCACTTTAATTTGACAATAGTATTAATCAAACCCCCAAAACAATTTCTTTTTTGGGCCTAAAAAATTATCTATTATATGTTGTGAATTATAACTACAAATACACTTATATGTATTTTGTAATACTTTATAAAGAAAACAAGAAATGAGAGAGAGAGAAGCAGCAACGAAAGGGAGAGAGATTGGAAAGCCTTTTAGATCAAAGAAGAACTTATATGTTTTACTCTTATTACACAACTCCTTATTTATAGTGTGCATTACAAAAGACATAAGACATGAGTCACACACTTATACACTTGGTAATGACAAGTGTTGAGTTAGTGTAATACTAAATGAACAAGTGTTATGGCATGTGTCTTGTGATGGATTAATCACAATTCTATTTTATAATACTCTCCCTTGATTATCCATCACTATTGACGAGTTACGTACTACCTCATTAAAAACCTTGTCACAGAAAAACTCATTGGGATAAAAACCATGACAAGGAAAAAAGAGTATAGTAACGTAATCTCCCCCTCAAAAAGATATGTATAATCCTTCTTCATAAATCTCGTAGATGATGCATTCCAATAATGTGAATATGTTTTCTGAATGTGGTAGTCGGAAGTGCCTTTGTGAATAGATCTGCTGCATTGTCACTTGAGCGGATATGTTAAATATCAACTTCCTTCTTTTGCTCGAGTTCTTGAGTGTAGGAGAAAAATCTTGGAGGTATATGCTTTATTCTATCGCTCTTGATGTAACCTTCTTTGATTTGAGCGACACAAGCAGCATTGTCTTCAAATAATGTTGTTGGCTCTTTACTGGTGACTATTCCACTTGATTCTTGTATGTGGTTAGTCATTGATCTGAGCCATACATATTCCCTCGATGCTTCATGAAGAGAAATTATTTCTGCATGATTTGAGGAAGTGGCGACCAAAGTCTGTTTCTGTGAGCGCCATGAGATTGCAGTTCCTCCAATTGTGAAAACATATCTAGTTTGGGATCGGGACTTATGTTGATCTGATAAATATCCTGCATCTGCAAAACCAACTAGACTAACCGAAGAGTTTCTAGGATAGAATAATCCCAAGTCAATCGTACCTTGAAGATAACAGAGAATATGTTTTATCCCATTCCAATGCCTGCGAGTAGGGGATGAGTTGTATCTTGCAAGTAGATTCGTAGCGAATGCAATATCTGGTCTAGTGCAATTTGCAAGATACATGAGTCCACCGTTAGCACTCATATAAGGTACTTCGGGACCAAGTATTTTCTCGTTGTTTTCACAAGGTCTGAATGGATCACTATCGACATTTAGAGATCTATTGACCATTGGAGTACTCAAAGGAGTTGCTTTGTCCATATTAAAGCGCTTTAAAATCTTTTTTGTATAATTTGATTGATGCACAAATATTTCATCTTGGAAATGCTCTATTTGAAGCCCGAGACAGAATTTAGTCTTTCCAAGATCTTTCATTTCAAACTCTTCCTTCATATGAGTTCTTGCATAATCAATCTCCTTTTGAGTTCCAATTATGTTCAGATCATTAACATATACAGCAATGATCACAAATCCTGATGGAGATTTCTTTATAACAACGCATGGGCATATTTCATTATTAACATACCCTTTCTTCAATAGGTATTCGCTTAAGCGATTATACCACATGCGCCCAGATTGTTTTAACCCGTAAAGTGATCGCTGTAATTTGATTGCACAAATTTCATTAGACTTAGAATCTAATGCCTCATGAATCTTAAATCCTTCTAGAATTTTCATGTATATATCATTATCCAATGATCCATATAAATATGTTGTCACTACATCCATAAGGTACATTTCTAATTTCTTAGAAGTTGTTAGACTCATTAAGTACTTGAATGTAATTGCATCCATGAGTGGGGAATATGTTTCTTCATAATCAACTCCAAGTCTTTGAGAAAAACCTTGTGCAACAAGTCGGGCTTTATATCGTGTGATTTCATCTTTCTCATTTCTTTTTCGCACAAATACCCAATTGCAACCAACAGGTTTTACATCTTTAGATGCAGTGACAAGAGGTCCAAAGACATTTCTTTTATTGAGAAAGAGAAACTCAAGTTGCATACCCTTTTTCCATTTCCCCCAAGCAGTCCTATATTGGCATTCTGATACGGACCTTGGATCTGGATCATCTTTTTCATGAACGATCTCTTTAGATACAGAAAAAGAGAATATTCCATTATCATCATCGATTTCATCTCTATACCATAACATTCCATTTTGAGCATAGTTAATAGAAACCTCATATTTTTCTGTATCATTCTGAGGACTTTTCTCTTTATTTGGTTCTTCTTGAACCTTTTCATCTCCCATTTTCTTTTTCTTTCGGGGATTTTTACCTTTAGAGCCCATTGGCCTCCCCCGTTTCAATTGAACCTTGGTTCATTAGCTTTGCTTCCATCAAGTTCGTCTTTAGGAATTTCAACACTTGATGGTGCATTTGCAGCGGAGATATATGACTTTGTCACCCTTTTTGTATCTATGAACGTATCTGGTAATTGATTTACCAAACTTTGTAAATGTACAATTTTCTGAACTTCCAGTTCACGTTGATTTGTAGGGGGATCAAGATATATCAAAGATGGTGTATACCATGTAATATCTTTTGGTACTTGTTTAATTCCTCCCCCTAATGCTGGAAATTCATCTTCATTAAAATGGCAATCGGCAAAACGTGCCGTAAACATATCACCAATTTGCGGTTCAAGATATCGAATTATACTCGGTGATGCATAACCGGCATATATGCTCAATCTCCTTTGTGGCCCCATTTTTGTTCTTTGCGGTGGGGCTATAGGAACATAAACCGCACAGCCAAATATACGGAGATAGGATATGTTTGGCTCTTGCCAGATGCTAATTATAAAGGAGAATATTTATAATATGTGCTTGGTCGTATTTGGACCATTACCGCAACATGCAATATAGCATGACCCCATATAGAAATTGGGAGCTTTGTTCTCAATATCAACGGTCTAGCAATGAGTTGTAGCCGTTTAATCAAAGATTCAGCCATGCCATTTTGTGTTTGAGCATGAGGAACCGGATGCTCAACATCAATTCCTATTGACATACAATAGTCATTGAAAGCTTCTGAAGTGAATTCACCAGCGTTATCAAGTCTGATTTTCTTTATGGCATAATCAGGGAATTGAACTTTCAACCTGATTATTTGGGCAATGAATTTTGCGAAGGCCGTGTTTCTTGTTGTCAATAGACACACATTTGACCATCTACTAGATGCGTCAATCATTACCATAAAATAACGAAACAGCCCGCATGAAGGGTGGATAGATCCACATATATCACCATGTATTCTCTCTAAGAATAATGGTGATTCATTCCCAATTTTGGCTGGCGATGGTCGAATTATGAGTTTTCCTTGAGAACATGCATCACATGAAAACTCATCAGATCTAAAAATCTTTTGGTTTTCAATGGATGACCATTGGAATTTTGTACAATTTTTCGCATCATGACTGAACCAGGATGTCCAAGTCTTTCATGTCATATCTTAAATGTACTAGTAAACTTAGAGTTTATTGTGACATAAGACGCAAACTTATTTATTTTTGTGCAATAGAATCCAGAGGATAACATTGGTAATTCTTCCAATATATGTTTCTCCTCAGATGTTATGCAAAGATATTCAATGCCATTCTTATTCAGAGTCTCTATATGATATCCATTTCTTCGGATATCTTTGAAACTAATCAAGTTTCTATGAGACTTAGGGCAATATAATGCATAAATTTAAAATTTTGTTTCCCTTGGCATTGAAAAATTGGTTTTTCCAGAGCCTATAATAATCTTTGCATTACCACATATAGTGCTCACGCTTCTAGCGGAGTCTTTTATTTCGAGAGAGGAGAAATATTTTTTTCTTTTTAAGTATTGAGTGTGTTGTAACACTGTCTGCTAGACACATATCTCCATCCTCAATCTCAAAATTTGACATTTTCTGAGATAAAATATTTATAAAATAAACATTAATGAAATAACAAAAAGTCTTACAAAAAAATTTATTATATATTACAACAAAACTATTATCCAAAAAGACATTTTATAAACATAAAGTACATATCAAACTATGACAAAGCATATCATGGCATATCGGCCTTATTCGCATGATTTTCTATTTTCATTGTCAACGAGAAAATCTGCTATATCAAGATGGGGTTTATCGTTTAGACCATGGAAAGAAGGTCCAGCTTTATCATAGATGAGGTTGGTCTCAACATCCCTTTCTTTTGCCTTTTGGGATGCTTGGTACAGATCGGCCAAATGTTTTGGAATACGACAGGTCTGGTACCAATGTCCTTTTATGCCGCATCTGTAACAAGTACTTTCACCTTGTTTCTTTATAACGCGACCAACATTATTGATTTGGAGATTTTTGTTGGTTTTTCTTGCCTTGAAATCATTAGGAGAGAGACCCCTTCCTTTTCCTCTTCCATGACCACCTCCACGGCCTCGGCCTCGACCGCGACCGCGACCGCGTCCTCATCCTTGCCAATTATTAAAGCTGGATGTAGCAACATTCACTTCTGAAAGTGGAGCTGATCCAGTTGGACGGGTTTGATGATATATCATCACGAGCTCATTATTTTGTTCAGCAAAATGCAGAACTTGCATTAATTCAGAATATCGAGTATATCCTCTTTCTCGATATTTTTGCTGCAGGAATACATTTGAAGGATGAAAAGTTTGAAAAGTTTTTTCGATCATATCATAATCGTAAACTTCTTCTCTGCAGAGAGCCATCCTCGAAGTGATTCTGAACAAAGCGGAATTGTACTCCACTTACACTTTTGTAATCCTGAAAACGCAGGTTTAGCCATTCATGTTTGGTTTTAGGTAAGATCACATACTTTTGGTGATCAAATCTATCCTTGAGCAAGTTCCAGAGATCTGCAGGATTTTCTTTCGTGATGTATTCATTTTTTAAACCATCTTGGAGATGATGACGCAAGAACATCATGGTTCTTGCTTTTTCCTCTTCTAACCCCGTTTCTGACTGATCGAGGGTTTTAAGAAGCCCATTCCCTTTCAGATAGAATTTTGCATCTAACGTCCATGACATATAATTTTTCCCAGAGACATCAAGGGCGAGGAAATCAAGCTTTGCCAAGTTTGACATGATTACTATATAAATAATAAAAAAATTTGTTAAATATAAAATTTTATGAAATAATTTTGTAAAATCTTGTTTTAGCAATAAATATAAACTATAAAACAAAATTATAAGCTATATAATATATTCATAAATTAAAACAATCATTTTAGGAGGCATAGCCTACCATATGATTTAAAATATATAGATCTGAACATATGATCAAGGAGGCAGAGCCTACCATTAGATCAAGAATGTAGATTTAAATGATCAATAATGCAGAGCCTACCATTAAATCAAGAGATATGTATAGTATTTTACTCTATAAATAATACATATAGTAATATGCATATAAACTAATTAAATTAAATTTAATTTAAACAAATTTAACATAACTTAAATGTTACCTCAAACTTATGATGGATCGCAAATCGCTTATGCTCAAACTTGTAACGGATCGAGAGTCGCTTGTGCTGATAACGTGTTGTGAATTATAACTATAAATACACTTATATGTGTTTTGTAATACTTTGTAAAGAGAACAAGAAATGAGAGAGAGAGAAGCACCCACGAGAGGGAGAGAGATTGAGAAGCTTTTTAGATCAAAGAAGAACTCCTTCATGTGAACTCCTTTTGGGCTGGTTATCCTTTGAGGCGTTTTTCAGCTGAGAAGAGAATATTTTCCGAGTGGTTTCATGCCTTGCGTCTTCGTTTTTGAGCTGATATGGTTAAAAAAATGAACATATGTCCTAGTCGGGTCTGATTGGTATAATGCATCCGGTTTGAATGAGCTATGGTTCGGCTGTTGGTTTTATGACCGCATCATACCCTCCCTCTTCAAGAAGTTTTGTCCTCAAAACTTGATTCTCTACACATAGATAACTCAAGTTAGTACATTGAAATGTAAGAGGGTGTAGAATTTTACCTCGGATTTGATCCAGTGATTCATCGTCGGGTGGCTTCTCTTTGATCTGGAGAAAATCATTGACACTCTCATCTCTATTGGCAGCTGGTCTGATAGATAAAAGCGTGTACTCCTCACGGTGTTGCTTTTGGTCCGTGAACTCATTTATTCTCGATGAAGCACCTTTGTGATCTTTTTTTGTACCTGTAATAACTTCAACACTTTTGACAAGAAACAAGCGTGTTATGGCAGTCATTTAATCATTATAAGAAGGTAAATCAGTTTAGACTATTTAATTTTCATGAAGTGTAACAATTTCTTGCTTAACTTTAAGTTCTAATGACTCTCGTCTAGCATTGTACTTAGGTAATTGCTTCACATATTCAAAGTTTTAATCCAATTTAAGAGGAGCTTAGTATCACTAAGACTTACAATAACATTTCCCATGATAGGTTTGTCATTGACTTGTGGCTCACGGTTCAAAATTGGTGTGACTGGTTCAGTTTTTGCTTCATTTCTCATTGTGGGGCATAACTTTGCTGTGTGTCCTTTCTTTCTGCACCTATAACAAGTTAGTCTTTTGAAATCTTTAGGATCAAGAAACTTACCTTGATTTTCAATCAAATTGTACTTTGTTTCTCGTTTTAGAGTAGGTGTTTTGTCCTCTTGGATTGCTTATTTGGTTTCCGCCGATCAAGGAGAATTAAATGGTGATCTGGTGGCTCCTCTGGTGGTTGGTGAGGAAGACATAAGCAAAAAACAATCCTTCAAGCTCGGCTATCACCGGTAAGAAAGTACAAGGAAAAGAACCGCTTCAAAAGTTGAGTGGTAGTGAACGTAAGAATGAAATCCCCATAGTTGCTAAAAATCAAAGGAGAAGGTCCCTTCCAAGAAATACACTTACACCGATTTTTACAAGATGTTGACCGCGGTTAATTAGTTCATGTTAACCAAATACACATACCACATCCTTCTCACGCAACTAGAAAATCATGCGGATGTTCATCAAATCTTCAAGAACATTGGTTTAGGAAAAAAAATCAAATGGAGTTTCCCACTTACAAGGTTCCCACTTGTCAATTTCTTGCGTCTTCGGAAGTACATGTGAACCATGTCAGCCAAGAGGAAGCGACTAGCAATAAATTTGGATTCATAAGGTTTAATGTTGGACGAAAATCACACTAAGTTCACTTTCATGAGCTTGATGGCATTTTTGGTTTTCTAGGAGAAACGATACTTAGCCTTCCTCTTGCCAAGCGAAACCATAAAGTTGTGAACAAGGGAAGCGTCAATCCGTGTTCTCTTCATTATATTTAGTTCTTGTGATCCAAAATATTACTATATAAATATCATTATAATGTTTATTTAATTCATAATTCTGTAATTTAATGATTTTCTATATAAAAAATAATTTGATATTCCATTTCTGAAAATATACTAGAAAGAGGAATTCATTAAAATTTAACCTAGCAATATAGCTTAAATTAAGGTGAATATAAAAGAGATTTAAAATTAAATTAATATTTGGGATTTTTCATTGCATTTCATATGATTTTACAGGAAATATATTTAATATTTGAAAAATAAATTTTGGAATTTAATTATTAAATATTTTAGGTAAATTTTAAATATTATAGTAAATTTTTATTTTTATCATTGACAATATTTTTTAAATAAGTGGTATATTTTGATATTGTATGTTTTGAATAAATAAAGTGTATTTCAGACATTTAGGAAATTTGTTTGTTATATATGTATTTTTAGGGAAATTTTTTAAAATGCATCTTTTTCAATACCCCTTTTTAGAGATACCAACAGAAAAAACTTTATTAAAAAATGTTCTCAGAAAATTCTCATAGTATTATGAGTATTACATAAACTAAAATAAATTAACATAACTAATAAAATAGTCCGTGCATATGCGCAAGATATTACCTAGTTTATAATAAAAACAAACAAGTAATAAACCTAGGATGCGCAGGATATTACCTAGTCTTTTTTTTTTTTAACATCTTACTTTATTTTATTAAAATTGGAACTGAGATACATAGTTATCTTCAAAACATACGCATACAACCAAGAATTGATTATAGTTTAAGAAGAAGAAAATACAATCGAACAAGAGAATTAAACGCCGCTTTCTTTCATAAGCCCTAATAGATTTGATAATATATTATCTTATTCGCCTTCTTCCTTAATCCTACATGATCATCTTGTTTTGCTATCGTTTTTTTGACGAAACTCCAATATACTTTGAAATGATCAATGGTTGCGATCCATCCGTTACATCGCATCCCAACAAAACATCTCCAGACATAGGAGATGACATCTTTCTTGGTTATAACTAATGCCCATGCTTGATGAGATGATGAGTACCATCTTTTGAATCTTGTTCCATGTAGACATCTCCAAAGACACACATTGAAATTGCCGAGGACTAATAGTAAAATCAAAATCAACATGATCTCTTTCCACCATATCCTTAGCCACTGTCTCAAACCGGTCCTATGAACCGATGTCTGCAATAAACATCTCTTAAACTCGCCTGCGTTGTCAATCCAATCCCCAATGATTCCAGGATCAAAAATCCAAATTACATCTCCATACCATTTGATGGAGGGGAATGACAACTGCCGAACACGCCGCTTCGTTCTTGAGACAATGATCAACGATTGGTTACAAGAAGAAGAAGATGAGACACAATCGGAGACAAAACACCGGCAATAACACAACTGTGTACACCGGAAAAGCGCTCTACAAGAGAGATAAATGGCTACGACGAGACAACATAATCGCATAACTATGGAAGAGAGAATACCAGATCTACCAAGCCAGAGTGTTTTTTTGCGGTTACGATACCATCGACGAGAAGGCTTCTGGTCCATCTTCAAGGTTTCTGGAAGTGGCTTTGCAACATGACTCACTGAAGTCGAAACCAAATTTATATGGTTGTGGGTGGAATGATTCAATAATAAATTAGGATAATATATATGAGGTGGGC